>NC_142734.1:24062695-24165195 GCF_051943395.1 Hippocampus bargibanti
ATCAACTTGTTCATGATGTTCAGCGACCACAGGGACGAAGTGCTCAAAGGCGTGAGTCGCATCGCCAACCAGTTTGCCAAAAATGTGTCCAGTGCCAGTGTTTTTGTCATTGTCACTCAAATTGCAGGGTCCACAGAATATTGACTTTTAGAACTACATAAACATTTAATACATCATTGGAAACCTTAGACTCTTCTTTCATCAGGAGAAAAAGTTATTTCCTTAATGAGATGGGTCTGGCGTTATAGGAGCTTGAAATGAGGGTGGCTGTCCAAAATACAATGCAAGACTTGCATATTGTTACGATTTGCAAGGTGGTGATGGCGGTTGTGGATCCCATAAACCAGGCAGGAGGGAGCAGGAGGTTGTGTTTCATAAATTGTATTAAAATAAAGTAAACAGGAACAACATCTAAAATGTTAAAATCATTTGAACAGAAAAATACAAATTATCAAAAGAAAACCAAGAGTAAAACTCTTGCAAGATGAAACAAACACATGCACAGCATACAATGCATACACAGTGCATACAATTGCATATAACAATGACCAGACAGCGAATGGTCATGCCGGGAGTCCTTTTGAGTGTCACTGATTAACGACCAGCACCTGCGAGGCAGCAGGCAGGGCTGACATTGCTACCCGTTGGTCACCAATCCGAACGTGGCAATCCGCCACTGATCGGGACGACCAGCACCTGTGCAGGTGCAGGCGGGGCCGACAGCGCCACCCGTTGGTTGCCAACCAGATTATGACACATATCGGTTTATATATTATATATCAGTATATACAGTAAAGTCTCGTTATATCGATATCGGATATATCAATAGTCCCGGTTATATCGATACTATTTCTATGCACGCACGGAGAAAATGACATGCAAACAGGGACGGATATATCGATAGTCCCGGTTATATCGATATTTTTTCGGACTCCCTTGAATATCGATATAACGAGACTTTACTGTATATATATTATGATTACTACCTGGCTAGCTATCTAGCTATATACCTACCTGGCTATCAATTTGCTATCTATTAGCTATCTGGTGGCTCGCTAGCTATCTAGCTAGCTATCTATTAGTTATACAGCTATCTAGCTACCTAGCTAGCTGTCTATCTATTATCTATGATCTATCTAGCTGGCTAGCTAGCTAGCTTTCTATCTATTTGAGTTACTTCCGGATTGAGTGAACGCTGGTGCGTGTGGCTGTCGCTGCTCACCCACAGAAAAACTTAACCTGTTACCGAAAAGTGACCTTGAGAGTTTTGAAAGGTGCTTAGAAATGTATTATTATTATTATTATTACACTGATTTGCTGTGGCGATCCCTTGAAGGGAAAAGCCAAAAGGAAAAGAAAATCATTATTATTATTATTATTATTATTATTATTATTATTATTATTATTATTGGATTTGATTTGCCTTTATTAGTCTCACAGTGGAGAAATTTACTTTTCACAGCAGCAAAGTTATGAAAGGAATGAAAGTAGAAAAACAAAATACATGAGCTGCTATAAAGGCAGCCACATTATTATTATTATTATTATTATTATTATTATTATTACAGTAAAGTCTCGTTATATCGATATCGGTTATATCGATAGTACTGCTTATTACGATACTATTTCTATGAACGCAAGGAGAAAATTTACATGGCGCAGGATCGGATATATCGATAGTCCGGTTATATGGATATTTTTTCAGACTCCCGAGAATATCGATATAACGAGACTTTACTGTATTATTATTATTATTATTATTATTATTATTATTATTAGTAGTAGTAGTAGTAGTAGTAGTAGTAGTAGTAGTAGTAGTAGTATTATTATTATTATTATTATTATTATTATTATTATTATTATTATTATTATACAGTGCGGCATAGGCTTACACACTTAATTGGTTCCCAGACAGAGTGTTCGGCGCTGTTCAGCGCTGTTCGGTCGTGTGCTTTGGTGTTCTTCCACCGAAGATTACTCCGCCAGCCGTGGTGGGGGGTGTGTATCACGAAAAGTAGTGCTTAATCCAAGGTTTAATTTTCATAAACTTAACGTTTGTAAACCGAAAAGTTCGTAAGACAAGGTGTTTGTAAACCGAGGCCCCACTGTATAGCGCTTGGTTTATATAGCAGAAAAAAAATCATTGGCAGCACCGGAGCCACTCTCGAGTACACTACAAGAATCCAAACAAGGGTGCGGAAAATCGTACAGGACCCTCAGCACCCTGCCCACCACATTTTCCAGCGACTCCCCTCAGGCAGGCGGTACCGATCCTTGCGCACCAAATCCAGCAGACATTTAAACAGCTTCTTCCCCCGTCGTCATTACCTCTCTAAACAGTAACCCAAATAGAACACTGCCTTCATTTTTCTTATGATGATACTAGTGTAGCGTGTTCTACTGGAGACACATTCCTTGTGTGTTGGCAATAAACGTAAATGTACTTGGCAATAAACATTATTCTGATTCTGATTCCGAACAACAGCTGAAGCTGGAACAAAGAACTAACATGGGAAAAAAGGGAAATGCTGCCTCTTGTGGAAAGGAAAAAACAATGCCATTCTCTGGCCAGCGCTTCATCAGCACCCAAGCATGAAAAACGAAAACCTGAACCAATTTGGAAATGGCGCTCAACGTCATATTTTCAATTCCCGAATCAATTTATGACGGCCAGTGAATTAGTTAAGTGTGGCTGCTTTTATTTGCTGCTTTTATTTTGACGGGACCATGTTTTCATCCCTCAGGGCGATGTGGTGCGTTTGTTTCATGCTGAGCAAGAGAAGTTTCTGACATGTGACGAGTACAAGAATAAACTTCACGTTTTCCTGCGCACGACCTTGAGGCAATCGGCCACGTCGGCAACTAGCTCCAACGCTCTGTGGGAGGTTGAGGTAGCAAAAACAACTTGAGTAGTAGTACTGCTGTGTTCCTCCAAGAACTGAGCAACATTTCCTGTTCCCATGTGTTGATTGTTGGTCCAGGTTGTCCATCATGATCCATGTCGCGGAGGAGCAGGACACTGGAACAGTTTATATCGCTTCAAACACCTTGCTACTGGAAACTATCTGGCAGCAGAGGTAACCTGGGCTGGGGCTAGCAAAACCACAGTCCTTGGGTCTGTGTAGGCTCTCAGTCGTACAGGAGTGGTTCATCGAGGAAAAGGTTTCTTCAGCCGTCAAATGTACTTCTATGAAGGTGTCGGCTTCTCATCCGAAGAGCTTCTCATCCGAAGAGCTTCGAACTAAAGTTGCGCTGGTAACTGTGGCCCTTTATACAGGTAACATCCGGGTTACGACCACCGCGGGTTACGACCACCCGTACTTACGACCACAACCGCCAGACCCCTTTTTTTTCTACGCCTGGCACCTCAATGCGCGACCAGCTGGGAACGCGTACTACAATTTTAGCCAGCCAGTATCTCTCTCTTGCACAGCAATCTACTGCATGACTACACTCAGTACAGTAGTTATACAGTACAGACACCATCTCGCAACATCTCCTGTAGTACTGTACACTGCTTTTTTCCTTCGGCGTCCGCCTGAGTCCCAGCGTGTGTGTCGGGTGACCTCTTCTGGTGATTTTTCAACAGCGCACATGCGTTGGAAGCCGTGCGTATTTGGGTCAGTGTGCGCGTGTGCCCCGACACTAAAAGTAAGTATAAAATTTACAAATAAACTCTACAGTGAACAGTTTGGTACAGTATATATTACACAAACTGGTATATAGTAATAAAAATTCAGAAAACCTTTATTGATTTGACCTTTATTGATTATTGATAATACAAAATATATAATGATAAAAATGACACTAAACATGATCAAATTTATACATGAACTGTAAACAGTTTTGTATCTAATAGTATTCAATCGAAAACATTGCTTAAAATCAACAGATAGAAATCGTACACGTTCCTGTCATATAAACCTCGCGTCGGCCATTTTGAATGGATTTCGGCTTAGCGTCTTATCGTTTGACTTACGACCGTTTTATCGGAATGGAACCCGGTCTTAAGTCAGATGTTACCTGTATATCCCTACTGTCCAGAGATTGCGGTGCCAGATCTCTGCTCTGATACAGTAGGTCCCTGCTCTAAGGTTGGGGGAGCAGTGGACCACTCCCTGAAGCCAATCTGATTACCTCTAATGTTCTATACCTGGCTCTGCTTTCAAGTTTGTAAAACATCAAAAGCCTTCACTAAATCACCAGGGTGGTTGAAGGTTTCATTTAGACCGTGCTTACAACTGACTTCTTAGGTCATTACCACGTAGGCTTAGTCATGCTAATGAGGTGGTACCAGTGCTGATGAGGTGAAATCAGAGCCAGGGTATAGAACATTAGAGATATTCAGATGGAACAAAAGAGGTAATAAGATTGGCTTCAGGGAGTGGTCCACTTCTCCCCTAACCTTAGAGCAGGGACCTATCAGAGCAGAGGTCTGGCACCTCCACCTCTGCATAACTTTAGTTTGCTGACGAAGGTCTTCGGCTGAGGAGCCAACCAAATGTCCGACACTTTCAAGAAAGTACAGTTGACGGCTGAAAAAACATTTTCCTCTAGTTGATGATAACATTTTTCAGGGCGGCCCGGTAGTCGAATGGTTAGCATGCCCACTTCAAAGTGCAGAGGTACCGGTCTTAATTCTATCTCCGACCTTCCTGTATGGAGTTTTAAATGTTCTCCCCGGGCTCTCCGGGTCTTTTGCTTTCTTCCCACATTCCAAAAACATGCATGGCATTGTGATTGAACACTCGAAATTGTCTCTCGGTGCAAGTGGGAGTCTATGCGTGCCCTACGATTGGCAAACGGTTCAGAGTGTCCGCTGATGACTGCCCCCAAACAGCAGCGATAGGCTCCCCCACCCCGCGTGAGCCTTGTGAGGATGAAGGGGTTCCGAGAATTGATGGATACATATTCGAATCTGGAAAAAAATGGACAGAAGTCACCTTGAAAGGGTTTCTTCAGCTGTCATCTGTACTTTTTTGAAGGTGTCGGACGTTTCGCTTCTCATCCAAGAGGCTTCGTCAGCGAACTAAAAAGGGGTCAAAAAAATGTCAGGAGAGCAATCACAAACCGTGGTTACCCTCAGTGGTCTTTTAAAAAATGTCAAAAGAAAGGAATAGGAAATGAAACCAAAAATCCTGAAGATAATACTACTACTACTACTACTACTACTACTACTACTACTACTACTATAATAATAATAATAATAATAATAATACATTTGATTTCTAAGCGCCTTTCAAAACTCTCAAGGCCACTTTACAGTCAGAGGAACAGTTTTTCTGTGGGTGAGCAGCGGCAGCCACACACGCCAGTGTTCAGTCAAATAGATCAAAAGCTAGCCAGCTAGCTAATACATCGCGAATGCAATAGATAGCTAACTCGACAGCTAAAACTGTAGATTGCGAGCTAGATAGCCAGCTAGCTATATAGCTAAAATATAGCTAATATATAGCAGTTAGATAGATAGCTAGATAACCATATAGTTAGCTAGATAGCCAGCTAGTTAATTTGTACATTTTAATACGGCATTGTTAGCGTTTCTTTTTATTATTTCAAATAATGTACGGTGTACGAAAACTTTGATACAGGAATTGTAATAATTTATAAGGGCAGCTATTAGCCAAGGTTGACAGGTATGACATTTTTTATCACAGCGTAGTGTCGGATTGATAAAAGCATAATGTGCGGATGCGTGGTGAACTGTCTGTATCTCATAATAATAATAATCCATTTCATTTCTAAGCACCTTTCAAAACTCTCAAGGTCACAAGGTAATGTTTTTCTGTAGGTGAGCAAACAGATAGAAAGTTAGCTAGCTAGCTAATAGATAACTAATAGATAACTAGATAGCTAATAGATAGCAAATAGCTAGCTAGCTAGGTAGATAGCTAATAGATAGCAACACGGCCCAGCGTTCACTCAACCCGGAATAACTCAAATAGATAGAAAGTTAGCTAGCTAATATTAATTAATAGATAGCTAGATAGCTACTAGCAAATAGATACGGGACTATCAGAATCAGAATCAGAATACCTTTATTCGTCCTGCAATGGGGAAATTTGCAGTCCACAGCAGCAATTGAAGAGGGATGGGGTTGGGGTGGGAGTGAAAGGATAGAAAACAAGATATTCTAAGCATAACAAAATAAAAATGTCAACTGTATACTGTGCAAATGTAGATGTGCAAAAACCGTTCTATAAACAAGACTGTACATAGTGCAGAATCAAGAAATGCATTTAGATATATTGCAACAACCCATATTTACAAGTGTCCATTTTTTTTTTTTTTTTTTTTTTCACATGTGATCATTGGGAATTGTGAAGCCTGACAGCAGTCGGTAGGAACGAGCGGCGGTACCTCTCCTTCTTGCAGCGCGGGTGTAATAGTCTCTGGCTAAAGGAGCTACCCAGAGCTGTCAGGATGGGCAGGAGGGGGTGGGAGGGGCTGTCCGTCATAGATTTTAGTTTAGCTAGCGTCCGTCTGTTGCCCACCTCCTCTAGAGAGTCCAGCGAGCAGCCCACGACAGAACTGGCCCGCTTGACAAAGCGCTCCAGTCTTTTTCTGTCCCGGGTGGTGATGCTGCCTGACCAGCAGACAATGCCATAGTGGATGGCTGATGCCACCACAGAGTCATAGAAAGTCTTTAGGAGTGACCCCTGAACTCCAAAAGACCTCAGTTTCCTGAGGAGGAAGAGGCGACTCTGTCCTTTTTTGATTAGGGCATCCGTGTTTGTTGTCCAGTCCAGTTTATTGTTGAGAGTAACACCCAGGTACTTGTAGGAGGTCACCCTATAAGGCACACCTTCAAGATGCTAAAAGAAGAGGAGTAGCAGTACCTTACATTGCAGGGGTTTCTGAAAAACTACGGAGTCCTTTGGCAACCCAAAATTCCCACTTATTTCAAACCGATAAACAATTTAAGACAAAAATGTGTGCATCCAAAAGATAGGCTCCCGAATGAAAAACAGTCGTGTCGTTTATTCGATACATTGTAAAAATGATTGCAAAGAGCAATATGTTGGGGAGACTAAACAAATTCTCAAAAAATACTTTATCAACATCGCAGGGATAATACTGGTGGGCCTCAATCTGCAGTACATTGGATTGGATTAGATTGGATTTGCCTTTATTAGTCTCGCAGTGAAGAAATTTACATTTCACAGCAGCAAAGTTATGAAAGGAATGAAAGTAGAAAAACATATGCACCTAAAAGCTAACAACCACTCATATGACGACAATAAGGTTAAAATCTTAGCGGAAAAAAATAAATGGTTTGAACTCCCCTTCAAAGAGGCTTTTTGCATAAAACACCAAAACCCTTCACTAAATTGCCATGGTGGTGTGAGGTTTAATGTGGATCGTGCTTACAAGACATTTCTAAGATCGTTACCACATATGCTTAGTTATTCTGACAAGGTGATACCAGAGCAAATGGGGCAATCAGGCCAGTCGTAGACCCCATAATCAGTCAGGACAATAGAAGTAATCAGTGTAGCCTCAGGGAATATTCCTCTGCTCCCCCCAACCTTAGAGTAGGGATTTATCATAGCAGAGGTCTGGCACCGCCACCTCTGGACAGTAGGGATATATATACAGTGTGTGTGTATATATATATATATATACAGTAAAGTCTCGTTATATCGATATTCAAGGGAGTCCGAAAAAATATCGATATAACCAGGACTATCGATATATCCGACCCTGTTTGCATGTAATTTTCTCCGTGCGTGCATAGAAATAGTATCGATATAACCGGGACTATCGATATATCCGATATCGATATAACGAGACTTTACTGTATGTATATATATATATATATATATATATATATATATATATATATATATATATATATATATATATATATATATATATATATATATATATATATATGTGTGTGTGTGTGTGTGTGTGTGTGTGTGTGTGTGTGTGTGTGTGTGTGGTCAGAGCTACCAGCAAATTTTTAGTTCGCTGGCGAAGCTTTTCGGGTGAGGAGAAAAATGTCCGACGCCTTCAAAGAAGTCCAGATGATGGTTGAAGAAACCTTTTCGTCCATAGACCACTTCTGTACCACTGAGATCTTACACAGTCGTAAGAAGTCAACATAAACAAAGATTTACTGTTTGTTTTTTTTCTTCTGTTGTTCAGGAGAATCCCAGTTACCGAGCTGACAGTGTGGAGATGCCTTCCTTGGTGAGTTGGTACCATAGTGGTCCCTGGAATGACCCTCAGCCTGCCTTTGCGTCTTTGCGCAGATGGAAATCAGTCGCAACAGCAAGCGTGTGCATGGCGAGAGGATCAAGTATAAACTGGTGGCCATGATGCACGGCAATGACATCGCCTCGCTCTTTGAGCTAGATCCCACCACTTTACAGAAGACCGACTCCTTCGTCCCGCGGTAGGAGCCCTAACCCCTAACCTCTAACCCCTAACCCTACCCTAACCCAACCCCTAACCGCTAACCCTAGTCATAATGCTAACCCTAACCCGACCCCTAACCCTAATCATAATGCTAACCCCTAATCCTAACCCCTAAACCTAACTCCTAACCCCTAACCCTAATCATAATGCTAGACCCTAACCCTAACTCCTAACTCCTAACCCGTAACCCTACCCCTAACCCCTAACCCAGGGGTGGGCAAACTTTTTGACTCGCGGGCCGCATTGGGTTCTAAAATTTGACAGAGGGGCCAGGCCAGGAGCATTTGGAGGGATTGTTTGGGCCGGAAATACTAAACCTAAAGCATTAAAGGACAACCGACGCCTCCGGACAAGTTATGTCCATGATTTATAAAATCACTTCAAATGACTTGGACTGCGCGTATTTTACAAAGATTCCACAGCATATAGCTATAGTTTACGTTTTAAGACTTGCGCTGAATATTCATGAAGTCTTGTTTTCGAGTTAATGACGATCCCGTGTGACGTCACGTTTGGACCGCCCCTGACCGAGAAAGCGACACACAATGCATTTTGGGTACTATGTTTGGCTGAAAACTTCGTGTTGATGGCGAAATTAGAAGGAAAACACATAAATAACGCCATGGTGAATCGTTGTGTGTTGCACCAAAACAACTATTTGATATTCGCTGACACAAATTCCCAGCTGACAAATCAGCCCATTTCCAACGGAGCTTGGGCGCAATCTTCTGCAATTTCTGGGTGCTACATTGCTGTCATTGACGGCTCGAATTGATAAGGGAGGACTCCTTGAATCAATTGCAAACATTTATGCTTTCTTCTTCAGAACTATTTGAATCATATTCATAACTGGATGAGTAACAAGAAAACATCGTCTCCGAATCTGAAGCCATTGTTTTGATTCTCGAGCAAGGCAAGATGTCTTGGCGTGACGTCACGAACAGGGGGGTGGGACCTTCTGAAACTGGCCATTTCCGGATTCATTTTGAAGTCATTTTTATTGGTGTTTTTCATTTAACTAAAAATATCAGCCTGCCTGATTTGGGTATTTTAGATGCTATAAAACGTTTTTCTGATGTCAATGGGAAACAAAAAAAATTGGTGCCGGTTGTTGTTTAAATGTAGTGTGTACAAACCTCATAGCACAGTAAGAACACTACAACCCAATTTATTAACTGTCTTTCAAATGTGAAAAATATCCCTGATCAGTTAATAAATTTGTCTCAAGGAATATGGCGTTTACATACTATTTCGCAGATACTTGGAGGAGGAAATGGAAATAGATTAAAATAACATATGCACTGAGATGTATCAAGATTGCGTCTGTTTTTAATAAGTTTTCATTGAAGGGGCAAAGTTAAAGAAATCAACATTTATTGAAAAATGGAATCACTTTCAACATTCAAAACATATTACACAACGAAATATTCAAGCTCAGTAATACCTACTTGTGTTAAATTCCGCCAAATCATAGATGGTTTGTCCTGACCGCGCGCTCAACAAACTCTCCACTCACGCCCTCGCCTTCATGTGCAAACAATACACGTGTACCGTCGCCGAGCACACAGACATAGGCTACCTGCAGTTGAAATTTGCATACACGGCACGGCGGCCAATCAGAAGCCTGCTTCTTTCTTCCGGACTTTCGCAAGTGTTATAAAGTCGTGCAATTGCATGTCATTTTCCAAAATAGATGCACAGAACCTCAGCCCAGAAGAAAGATTCAAAAGAAGCTAACAACATATGTGACGCTACAAAACGTAAATTTACATTAAACCGTGACTGTAAAGTGTACGTGAGACTTATGAAAGGGGCTTAGTGGCTCGTAGGAAGCAATGCAAATGTTGCATTGTGCACCACAATGACAATCGACTACTGCAGCAAAATCTACAGCCATGCACATTTACCGTAAATTAAGCAAGGTAGCATTTGTAGTAGGTACATTGTTGATTTTAAAAAAACTTCATACTTTGTGACAATGTTTTTTAATGTGATTAGTTGTCTCATTGTGCTTCAAGTTGTGAAAAATGGGGCAGGCAACTTTTCAGTTATATGCCCTGTTGTCCGCTAACTTTTTGTCATGAGTTTCAGACACTGTTTTTACTATAATTTGGGTAAATTCGGCGGGCCGGATTAAAAAGCCTAACGGGCTGTATGTGGCCCGCGGGCCGTAGTTTGCCCATGTCTGCCCTAACCCCTAACCGCTAACCCTAATCATAATGCTAACCCTAACCCTACCCCTAACACCTAACCCTAATCATAATGCTAACCCTAACCCCTAACCCTACCCTAACCCAAATCATAATGCTAACCCCAACCCCTAACCCCTAACCCCTAACCCTAACCCTAACCTCTAACCGCTAACCCTAATCATAATCATAACCATAACCCTAACCCGAACCTCCTGTAAAATGTAGGAACTCGTATGTCCGCCTGAGGCATCTCTGTACCAACACTTGGATCCAGAGCACCAACGTTCCCATCGATGTGGATGAGGAGAGACCCATCAGACTCATGGTTGGTCCGTCACTCTTTTCTTGACAGCTGAACAGTTTCGAGGCAATAAACCAAGAAGGAAATGTGTTATGATGGCAAATAAGTGACTCTTCCATTTCATTAAATTAAGAGATCATTAAATTCTTCGGATCTTTAGTTATTGGGCGTCATTTCAGGCTGTCCTTGTTTCTCCTAATATGAGGCTTGGAATTCATTGTGAACTGCCTGCAAGTACAGGTACCATCCGAGTTATGACCGGCGCAAGTTACGACCACCTGTACTTATGACTACAACCCTTTTTATAATTCTATACCTGGCACTGCTTTTTTTCCGAGTGCGCCAGAGTTCACTCAAGGTCAGGCCGTTAGCAGGGAGAGCAGGGTAAGTATAACATTTATAAATGACCCGTACAGTAAACAGTTTTGTATACAATACAGGTACAGTTATACAGTCATAAAAATCAATAATATGAAATATAAAATGATAAAAATGACACTAAAAGTGATCAAATGTATCAATGAACTGTAGACAGTTTGGTGTACTTCTTCTTTTCCTTTCGGCTTTTCCCCTCAGGGGTCGCCACAACGAATCAACGTCCTCCATCTATCCCGGTTTTGTGCATCCTCTTCTCTCACACTAGCTACCTTCACGTCCGCTTTGACCACATCCATAAACCTCCTCTTCGGTCTTCCTCTCGGTCTCCTGCCTGGCAGTTCAAGGCTCAGCATCCTTCTCCCGATATAGTCACTCTCTCTCCTCTGGACATGTCCAAACCATCTCGGTCTGGCCTCTCTGACTTTCTCTGCAAAGCCTCTAATATGAGTTGTCCCTCTAATGTACTCATTCCTGATCCTATCCAACCTGGTCACTCCCAAAGAAAACCTCAACATCTTCAGCTCTACTACCTCCAGCTCTGCTTCTTGTCTTTTCTTCAGTGGCACTGTCTCCAGTCCAAACATCATGGCTGGTCTCACCACTGTTTTATACACTTTTCCTTTCATCCTAGCTGAAACCCTTCTGTCACACATCACACCTGACATTTTTCTCCAGCCGCTCCAGCATGACTGGACATGCTTCTTCACCTCTTTTCCACACTCTCCATTGCTCTGGACAGTTGACCCCAAGTACTTAAAATCCTCCACCTTCTTTATCTCTTCTCCCTGTAGCATCACTCTTGCACTTGGATCCCTCTCATTTACACACATATATTCTGTCTTGCTGCGACTGATCTTCATTCCTCTCCTTTCCAGGGCATATCTCCACATCTCTAGTTTCTCCACCACCTGTTCCCTGTTCTCGCTGGAGATCACAATGTCATCTGCAAACATCATGGTCCAAGGAGATTCTTGTCTAACATCGTCTGTCAGCCTGTCCATCACCATAGCAAACAAGAAGGGGCTCAGAGCTGACCCCTGATGGAGTCCCACCTCCACCTTGAATTCCTCAGTCACACCGACAGCACACCTCACAACTGTCTTACAGTCATGATACATGTCTTGCACCGCTCTGACATACTTTTCCGTCACTCCAGACTTCCTCATGCAATGCCACAGCTCTTCTCTGGGCACCCTGTCATACGCTTTCTCCAGATCTACAAAGACACAATGCAATTCCTTCTGACCTTCTCTGTACTTCTCTATCAGCATTCTTAAAAAAACACCGCATCTGTCGTACTCTTTTTTTGGCATGAAGCCATACTGCTGCTCACAAATTCACTTCTGCTCTTAGTCTAGCTTCAACTACTCTTTCCCAGAGTTTCATTGTATGGCACATCAACTCCTCTGTAGTTAGTACAACTCTGCACATCTCCTTTGTTCTTAAAAATGGGCACGAGTACACTTCGTCTCCATTCTTCAGGCATCTGTTGACCATCTAAGATCTTTTTGAACAACCCAGTCAGGAAAACCACCACCACCTCTCGAAGACGCTTCCATACCTCAATTGGTAAATCATGAGCCCCGAGTGTCTTTACCCCCTTCATCATCTTCAGCGCCCCCCTCACTTCATCCTTGCTAATGTTTGCTACGTCTTGGTCCACAACAGTCACGTCTTCTACTCTTTGTTCCTTCTCATTTTCCTCATTCATCAATTCTTCAAAGTACACTTTCCATCTTGCCATCACACTACTGGCACCTGTAAATACATTGCTATATCTATCCTTAATCACCCGAACCAGCTGCAGGTGCTTACCGTCTTTGTCTCTCTGTTTCGCCAGCCTGTCAAGATCAGTGTCACCTTCCTTGCTCTCCAGCCGAGCATACAAGTCATCATAGGCCTCTTGTTTGGCCTTTGCCACCTTTACTTTAACCGTGCGCCGCATCTCCTTGTACTGCTGTCTACTCTCGTCCGTCCTCTCAGTGTCCCACTTCTTCTTTGCTAACCTCTTTCTCTGTATACACTCCTGCACCTCCCCATTCCACCACCAAGTCTCCTTATCTACCTTTCTTCCACTCGATACACCAAGTACTTTCCGACCTGTTCGCTATAGTTTGCCAGTCATCTGGAAGGACCTCTTGCCCACCCAGTGCTTGTCTTACCTCCTTCCTAAATGTCATGCAACACTTCCTTTTTCAACTTCCACCATTTTGTCCTCACTTCAGCCATTGGTTTCTTCATCTTCCTCACTGCCAGCGTCATCCTACACACCAGCAACATATGATGTCTCGCTACACTCTCACCAACCACTACTTTGCACTCACTGATTTCCTTTCGATTGCGCCGTTGACACAGATACCTGTGTACTTCTGCCGCCACTCTTGTAGGTCACCCTATGTTCCTGTCTCTTCTGAAAGAAAGTATTCACAATAGCCATTTCCATTCTCTTAGCAAAGTCAACCACCATCTATCCTTCAGCGTTCCTCATCTGGAGTCCAAACCTACCCATCACCTCCTCATCATCTTTGTTTCCTGCGCCAACATGTCCATTGAAGTCTCCACCAATTACAACCCTCTCACTTCTCGGGATGTTCTGTATGACTTCATCAAAGTCCAACCAAAATTAATCCTTCTCCGCCAGCTCACACCCTACTTGTGGGGCATACCCACAAACAACATTGAACATCACACCTTCAATTTCTAGCTTCAGACTCATCATTCTATCTGATACTCGTTTTACTTCTAAGACATTCCTAACAAACTCCTCTTTTAAGATAACCCCAACTCAATTTCTATTTCTGTCTTCACCATAATAGAACAACTTAAACCCTGACCCTAAGCTTCTAGCCTTGCTCCCTTTCCACCTGGTCTCCTGGAGACACAGTATGTCTACCTTCCTTCTCTGCATCATGTCAACCAGACCTTTACCTGTCATTCTTCCTACATTCAAAGTTCTTACTCTTAGTTCTATACTCTTGACGTTCCATTTCTCTCTTTTCCTCCGGGCACACCTCCCTCCTCTCCTTCTTCGACCAACAGTAGTCAATTTTCCACTGGCACCCTGAAGGTCAACAGTACCAATGGCGGCCGTTGTTAACCCGGGCCTCGACCGATCCGGTATGGGATTCAGAGGTTTGATTCGCATATTTGTTTTGGCAAAAATGTTTACGTCGGATGCCCTTCCTGACACAACCCTCTGTATTTATCTGGGCTTGGGACCGGCACAATAAGACACTAGCTTGTGCCCCCTTGTGGGTCCATTTAAACAGTTTGGTAACAGTTACAGTATTATATTGAAAATGGTGCTTAAAAACAACAGATTGGCATCGTCTACTATCAAAGTCAAAGTCAAAAGTCAAAGTCAGCTTTATTGTCAAACGTGCTAATATGCATGACATACAGCACAAATGAAATTAATGTCCTCTCGGACCCAGCGTGCAAGACATGCAAGGCACTTATAACGTGGCTAAAAGACATACAATTGACAACAGACAATACTTGTAATTTCTGTATGTAAAGTGAGGTAGTGTCGTCTGGAAAGTGAGGCAGTGACGTATGTAAAGTGAGGTAGTGACATATGTAAAGTGAGGAAGTGACGTACATAAAGTGACGTAATGTCGTAATTGCAAAAACGAACAACAAGAAAGGGTTGAAGTGAGGTCTTGCAGAAAAAAATGAGAAAGAACAAAAATATAGAGTTCAGGATGATCGTACAGCGTGTAGCGTGTACTCAGAGTTCGGCGAGTGTGGCAGTGGGAAGGGGCAGGCTGGGCAGGGCTGGAAGGGAGTTGAGTCTCCGGACTGCCTGGTGGCAGAAACTGTCCTTGAGCCTGCTGGTCTTGGCTCAGAGACTCTGCAGTCTCCTACCCGATGGCAGCAGGCTGAAGAAGCTGTGGGAGGGGTGTGTGGGATCGCCAGCGATCCTGATGGCTCTGCGGGTGAGGCAGGTGTTGTAGATGTCCTGAAGGGGGGGGAGAGAGACACCGATAATCTTCTCAGCTGTCCTCACGATGCGCTGCAGAGTCTTACGGCAGGACACGGTGCAGGCGCCGTACCACATGGCGATACAGCTGCTCAGGATGCTCTTGATGGTACCGCGGTAGGAAGAGGTCGTGATGGGGGTCGGGGCTCCAACTCTTTTAAGCTTGCGGAGGAAGTACATGCGCTGGTGGGATCTCTTGGTGATTGATGCCGTGTTGTGGCTCCAGGACAGGTTTTCGGATATGTGCACTCCCAGGAACTTGGTGCTGCTCACTCTCTCCACTGCAGCACCGTCGATGGTTAGTGGAGCATGCTGGGGGCGCACTCTCCTGAAGTCCACAACAATCTCCTTCGTCTTCTCCACATTCAGACGGAGATTGTTGTCCTTGCACCACGTGGCCAGGCGGCTGACCTCATCCCTGTAGGCTGTCTCCTCGTCGTTGTTAATGAGGCCTACCACAGTCGTGTCATCCGCAAACTTTATGAAGAGGTTCGAGCTGGGTGATGATGGTGAGCAGTTCAGCACACACCCCTGGGGGGCCCCTGTGTTCAGCGTGATGGTGCTGGAAGTGTTGTCGCCAACTCTGACTGCCTGTGGTCTCCCCGTCAGGAAGTCCAGCAGCCAGTTGCACAGGGAGGTGCTGATCCCCAGTTTGCTCAGTTTATCGGTGAGCTGTTGGGGGATGATTGTGTTGAATGCTGAGCTGAAGTCGATGAACAGCATTCTGACGTAGGAGTCTCTGGTCTCCAGGTGGGTGAGCGCTGTGTGGAGAGCAGTGGAGATGGCATCATCGGTAGAGCGGTTGGGCCGATATGCAAACTGGAAGGGGTCATGGTTGGGGGGGAGGGCAGCCTTGATGTGGTTCATAACTAGCCGCTCAAAGCACTTCATGAGGATGGGAGTGAGTGCGACCGGGCGGTAGTCATTGTGGCAGGTGGGGGACGACTTCTTAGGGACCGGGATAATGGTGGTGGCTTTGAGGCACGTGGACACAACAGCCTGGCTCAGAGATGTGTTGAAGATGTCCGTGAAGACATCTGTGAGCTCCACAGCGCAGTCTCTCTGAACACGGCCAGGAATGCCGTCGGGACCCGGGGCTTTTAGTGGGTTGGTCCCTCTGAGGGATCGCCTCACGCTGTCCTGGGACAGTGTCAGCACCTGTTTGCCGGGAGGTGGTGGGGTCTTCTGTGCTGGAGTGCTGTTGTCTGCCTCGAAGCGGGCGAACAAGTCGTTCAGCTGATTCAGCAGAGTGGTGGAGTTCTCACAGGTCTATGGAGAGGGCTTGTAGTCTGTGATGGTCTGTATCCCACGCCACAGGTTCCTGATGTCTCTGCTGTCTCTTAAGTGGTTGGCGATCCTCCTGGAGTGCTGTCTCTTGGCCATCCTGATGCCACGTGACAGGTTGGCCCTGGCTGTTCTCAGGCCCAGCTCATCGCCAGCTTTGTAGGCAGCGTTCCGAGCCCTAAGGAGCCTGTGGACTTCACCCGTAAGCCATGGCTTCTGGTTGGCCAGGATTATAAACAGATCTGGTGACAGTCACGTCATCCATGCACTTCCTCATGTAGGAGGTAACAGAGTCTGTGTATTCTTGGAGGTCGGTGTTGTTGTTGTAGGTGGCCGCTTGTCTGAACATGTTCCAGTCAGTGTTGGAGAAGCAGTCTTTGAGTGCCTCTGACGACCCATCAGGCCACACCCTTATCTGCTTCTTGACTGGTTTGACGACTTTGACAAGTGGCCTCTATGCGGGCATTAACATAATAGTGGAGTGGTCCGAAGCTCCTAGTTGGGGGAGGGGGTAGGCTTTGTAGGCTCCTTTGTGTGTGGTGAAGACATTGTCCAGAATGTTGTTACCTCTAGTCGGAAAGTTAATGTGTCCATGGAGTTGTGGAAAAACGCTTTTCGGGTTGGCATGGTTGAAATCGCCAGCCAAGATAAGGAAAGCATCTGGGTGGGCTGCCTGTTGCTCACTGATGTGCTGGTAGAGTTCATTTAATGCCGCGCTCCTGTTGTTAATTGAGCTTGGGGGGATGTAAACTGCTACCAGCAGTAGGGCACTAAATTCCCTCGGCAGGTAGAATGGCCGACATTTTATGACCATAAGCTCGATCAGTGGTGAACAGTGTTTGCATACCACAACAGCGTTGCGGCACCAGGCATCACTGATGTAGACACAGAGTCCCCCGCCGCGAGTCTTCCCCCCCTCTATGAGCGCTCTGTCTGCCCGGAAGCTAGTTAGCTGGGCGAGCTGGATGGCACTGTCCGGTATGCTGTCGGTCAGCCATGTTTCCACAAACACAAGGGCACAACACTCACCCACGGTCTTGGAAGTTGAGCGGAGAAGTCTGATGTCGTCCATTTTATTGTCCAGCGAGCGCACGTTAGCCAGCGTAATGGTAGGGACGGACGGTCCGTGAGGGCTAGCCGCGAGCCTAATGCGGATACCTCCACGCTTTCCCCTCTTCTGTTTCCTCATGCAGCGCTTGTGGCGCCTCCACTCTGGGTTGGGTGCAGCAGTGGGGGTCGGTGGAATAGTGGGGGTTAGTGGACGAGCCGACTCTGAGCAATCCATGCTTGCGTAGCACTTCTGCTTCAGCTGGTTTTGGTTTTTAAAATGAACTGCCGATGTCGAGCAGAACCTCACGGGAGTAGGTACGCCTCGGGTGTAGCGAGGCAAACGGAGACGGACATTTACACGAGTGAGACAAACATAATAAACACGAAAAAAACAATTTGCCGGGAGAGAGAGGAGCCGCTACGTGTGCACGCGCCGCCATCTTGGGAAAAAAAAACACACAAAAAAACTATCCGGCATACGAACTATTTTTCGGGTTACACACGGAGCGCCACAATGAGTGATGTGTCGTTCGCGAACGAGCCTGTTCTCCTAACAAGGAAATGGCAGTCGACTATTTTATGTGCTCTATTCCCCACCCTTAGTCTACATTTAAGCAGTGTGGTGTACAATTGTATTATATTGAAAACGGTGCTTAAAAACAACAGATTGGCATCGTCTACTATCCTGTCGTGTAAACGTCACGTCTGCCATTTGGAATGGATTTTGACTTGAGACCGTTTGACTGATGACGGTTTTGTCGGAACGGAACCCCGTTGTAACTCGGATGTTACCTGTATAACATTCAAGCCCTAATGCCTCATCCACGACAGTTCGGCTCTGAAATGAGTACTTCATTGGGACATGCCCCCCAGATCAATGGTGGAAAACATCGATCAAATTTGAAATCTTGAATTTTTCACGCTATATAAAACAATATGTATGCATTGCATTGTATTTTGTACAGCTGCCCCAATTTCAAGCTCAGATAAGTCCAGAGACATCTAATTTAGCAATCAACACATTTTTTTTCTGTTGAAAGAAGAGAGTTGAAGGTTTCTAACGCTGCATTGTGTCATGATCTGGTTGGCGACCAACGGGGGCCGCTGTCGGCCCCGCCTGCACCTGCACAGGTGCTGGTCGTCCCGATCAGATTGGCGACCAGTGGGTAGCGACGTCAGCCCTGCCGGCAGCCTCGCAGGTGCTGGTCATTATAATCAATGACACTTAAAAGGACACCTGGCACGATCATCCGGTGCCGATTCATTGTTTGTTTGCTGCTTGGTTGCAGCATGCATAGTGTACATGTTTGTTTAACCTTGGCGGGCTTTTACTTTTGGTCTTCTTTTGCTACTTTGTATTTTTGCCATTCAGATCATTTTGATGTTTTACATTTTGTTCCTGCTGACTTTATTTTAATACAATTTGTCAAACAACCTCCTGCTCCCTCCTGCCTTCTTTTTGGGATCCGAACCCGCCATCACCACCTCGCAAACCGTGACACATTGAATGTTTATGTAGTCCTTAAACTCAATATTCTGTGGGTCCTGGAATTTGAGTGGCAATGACAAAAACCCTGGCACTGGAGTGGACAAGTTTTTGCACATCGTCTGGCAGTCAATGAGTTAAAGGCTATAAGACAGTGGTGTCAAACATACGGCCCGTGGGCCGGAACCGGCCCCCAAGGAGGTTCGATCAGGCCCGCAGGATAATTTGAAAGTGGAAAAATGCATAAAAAACATGGATTTAATATTTTTAATTCGCTGCAATTCATGGATTATCCGCTAAGGGGTGCACTCTTTCCATCAGAGTAGAAGACACGCCGCATCACTGCGACAGACTGAAAACAGCAGACGGTGTCAATGCGCCATCTGCTGCTTGTTACGACATTGTTAATACCTTGGTCTCTACCTCTCAGCTCCACCCTCATTAGCCAAAATGTCGTTATCCAAACGGAGAAAAGTAGATAAAGAGTGTAGAATTTTCAAAGAAAAATGGACCACGTCCTATTTATTTACAGAGATGCATGGAAAACCTTTGTGCTTGGTGTGTTTGCAACAAGTTTCGATATTGAACGAATATAATATTCGACGCCACTATGAGACTCATCACAGCGAAAAAATATGACGGGTTGCAAGGACAACTGAGAAGAGAAAAGATTAACGCATTGCTGGCGGGTGTGAGGAAACAGCAATCAACTTTCATCCGGAGCCGAGAAGTCAATGAAGCAGCAGTAAAAGCCAGCTACCTAATTGCTAGCGAAATAGCATTAGCATCGAAGCCGTATTCCGACGGTGACTTTGTTAAACGATGCATGATGAAGGCGGCTGAACTTGTATGTTCCGAGAAAATTGTATGACGAGGAACAAAAAATCAAAGTCAAAGTCAGCTTTATTGTCAAATATGCTAATATGCATGACATACAGCACAGATGAAATTACAGTCCTGGAGATCGTTTCTGGACATTTCACTGTATTTTGCACCAGGAGGCATTGTGTTGCAAGTCGCTGAAAATGGACCACATCATGGAAGTGGTTGTTCACACTGTAAATTTCATCGACAGCAACATTACCCACAGCCTGCCATATCACACTTTAAAGTTAGTCTGCAGCTTCTGTGATGGAATTCTACTGTTCATACAACTCCATAAATTTTCAATATGTATTCTATGTGTATGTATGTTTCATGTATGAAGTTTACAGATTTACAGAACAGGTGAACACTTTCTTCATTACACATTTAAAATCACTCTCCTTATTTTGTAAGGTGTACGCAGGGATTACATTTAGATTTTATATGCGTATGTGTAAGTGGTTTAAAAATTCATTTCTTTAAAAGTCTCATTTAATCTTAAAGTGCATTACTATATTTTTCAGTACCAATTAAAGTTTTGTGCCTTTGTACAATCAGTGGGATCAGTTGCAATGCATATTTGTGAATGATAAAAGTAAATTGCACATTTGTCTAAGGAAATATGAGGTGTTTCATGAAATGTTTTGTAAAAGGATAGTCCATTAAATGTCAATATTTTCCTAATGTTCTTGTGCTTCTTTACACCAAACAAAGGAAATACATTATATTTTTGCTATTTTTAGTAGAGTATGGTATAATTTTAACGGTCCGGCCCACTTGACATCTCCCTAGGCCGTATGTGGCCCGCGATGCGAAATGAGTTTGACACACCTGCCATAAGATTTGACGTGAATGATATTGAAGATAGGCATAACTGAAGAAAGCTAAAGACCTTCTGAATGTAAAATAAATAAATAATGTTTAAAAAAAGGTAAATAAAACGACTTTATTATATAGTACAGTTTATTTCTTTAATTATAATACCATAGCACATTTATCATACATAAAATAATGTATATTTTGTGTAGTTTTGTGTAGGCTTAGAAAATTAGAAAGTAGAAAATTATGTTTTATGGGGAGCTGAGAACAGATTATTCTCATTTTAATTAATTGTTTCCTATGGGAAATTAAGTTTTGGGATTCACACTTCGCCTTACATACTGTCTGGGAACCAATTAACTTCGTAAGCCAATGTATCACTGTATATATATTTATGTATATATATTTTTGGGGCTATTTGACTGGCTGGCTAGCTTTTAGCTGTCTAGCTGGTTAGCTATTAGCCGTCTAGCTGGCTGGCTGTTAGCTGGCTAGCTGTTGGCTATCTGGCTATCTATTAGCTAATTATTAGCTATTTGTTAGCTAGCTGGCTGGCTGTAAGCTGTCTTGCTGGCTGGCTATTAGCTGGCTAGCTATTGGCTATCTGGCTATCTATTAGCTAATGATTAGGTATTAGCTAGATGGCTGACTGTTAGCCGTCTAGCTGGCTGGCTATTAGCTGGCTAGCTGTTGGCTATCTGGCTATCTTTTAGCTATTTCTTAGCTATACATTAGTTAGCTGGATGGCTGTTAGCTGTATAGCTGGCTGGCTGTTAGTTGGCTAGCTGTTGGCTATCTGGATATCTATTAACTATTTATTAGCTATGCATGAGCTAGCTGGATGGCTGTTCGCTGTCTAGCTGGCTGGCTGTTAGCTGGCTAGCTGTTGGCTATCTGGCTATCTATTATCTATTTATTAGCTATTCATTGGCTAGCTGGCTGGCTGTTAGCTGTCTAGCTGGCTGGCTGTTAGCTGGCTAGCTGTTGCCTATCTGGCTATCTATTTATTAGCTCTTAATTAGCTAGCTGACTGGCTGTTAGCTGTCCAGCTGGCTGGCTGTTAGCTGGCTAGCTGTTGGCTATCTGGCTATCTATTAGCTATTTATTAGCTATTCATTAGCTAGCTGGCTGGCTGTTCGCTGTCTAGCTGGCTGGCTGTTAGCTGGCTAGCTGTTGGCTATCTGGCTATCTATTATCTATTTATTAGCTATTCATTAGCTAGCTGGCTGGCTGTTAGCTGGCTGGCTGTTAGCTGGCTAGCTGTTGCCTATCTGGCTATCTATTATCTATTTATTAGCTATTAATTAGCTAGCTGACTGGCTGATAGCTGTCTTGTTGGCTGGCTGTTAGCTGGATAGCTGTTGGCTATCTGGCTATGTATTAGCTATTTATTTGCTATCCATTAGTTAGGTGGCAGCTATTACCTGTTTAGCTGGCTGGCTGTTAGCTGGCTTGCTGTTGGCTATCTGGCTATCTATTAGCTATCCATTAGCTAGCTGGCTGGCTGTTAGCTGTCTTGCTGGCTGGCTGTTAGCTAGCTCGCTGTTGGCTATCTGGCTAGCTGTTACCTATCCATTAGCTAGCTGGCTTGTTATTAGCTGTCTCGCTGGCTGGCTGTATGCTGTCTAGCTGGCTAGCTGTTGGCAATCTGGCAATCTATTACCTATTTATTATCCATTAGCTAGCTAGCTAGTTTTCAGTCTATTTGAGTTACTTCTGGGTTGAGTGAACGCTGGCTCGTGTGGCTGCCGCTGCTCACCCACAGAAAAAGTTATCCTGTGACTGTAAAATGACCTTGAGAGTTTTTAAATTCTCTTAGAAATGAAATGTATTATTATTATTATTATTATTATTATTATTATTATTATTATTATTATTATTATAAAAATGAACAATAGGACCTATTTTGTGTCCTGTCTGTTTCAACTTCAAAAGAATCAAAGCCCAAATGAATACTTTTGCCTCCCTCTGGTGTAGAAGATTGACATTGTCCTCCTCCCAGTTAGGAACATGCCCCACCAAAGAGGACAAAGAGGCCTTCGCCATCGTCTCGGTTCCTGTGATGGAGATTCGAGATCTGGATTTCGCCAATGATGCCAGCGCCATGTTGAGTATGGTGGTGGACCAGTTCAGTAAAGGCTTCATCAGCCAAAATGACCGCCGGTGAGACTCTTTCCCCGTGGATGCTGCATGACAATATTCGATCTACATGCTCACTTTGTTTTTGTATTGTTTTGGACAGCTTTGCGATCAAGTTACTGGAAGACGTGGTCTTCTTCGTGGCGGACAATGTCAACAGTGGCCAGCCCGTTTTGGATGTCACCATGAGCAAAGCCAACCGTGAAAGGCAGAAGCTCATGAGGGAGCAGAACATCCTCAAGCAGGTAAGGAACATCTCACACACAGAACAAAATCTCTGCTTGACCCAACGTCCAAGTCAATTATTTCAATTAGTTATTTGGTCACCGCTTCCCTTTTTTTTAAGTTTGTTTATATACAGTGATACTTCAGCTTACGAATGCTTTAGCTCATGAACTTTTCACCTCGCGAACATTAAATTCGCGAGCATATTGTCTTGGCTAACGAACTGGTTTTCGGCGGATGAATACCAAACCACACATCGCAACGGTTGCTGGCGGACTAGTTTTCGGCGGAAGATCACCACACCACACAGTCGAACATGGTTTGTTATCAAGTGTAGTACTTTTGCTATTATGGGAGCGGAAAAGACCCCACCACAGGCTAGTGTTAAGCCGAAGAGGACACAAAAGAAATTGATGGTTGAGCAGAAGAAAGAGATCATGATAAAACACCAAAGAGGTGTGCGTTTGTGTGATTGCTACCATCCTTAAGAACAAGGAAGCTATTAAGGGTGTTTCAGTGTTGTCGAAGCAACGGTCTCAGGCAATAGAAGAGGTTGAAAAACTTCTGTTGATTTGGATTAACCATCAGCAGCTAGCAGGGGACAGTGTGAGTGAGGGTATTATCGCCAAGTAAGCACGGTAACTTCACTCGGATATCATCAAGAGGCAACTACATCAACGACCATCACAAAGGTCAATAAAACGACTAGATTATACAGTACAGTTTATTTATTTCATTATAATACAGTAGCACATTTATTATACATAAAATAAGGTCTATTTTGTGTAGTTTAAAGGCTTATTTCATAGAAAAATATGTTTTATGGGGACCTGGAAACGGATTGTTCTTATGTTAATGGTTTCTTAATGGAAATAAATGTTTGGCAGACAAACTTTTCACCTTACATACACTTTCTAGGAACCAATTAAGTTCGTAAGCTGAGGTATCACTGCATTCTGAAGTCATTCATTGCCATTCATGAATTTATTTGGAAATTGAAAATATGACCAGCTGGATATCTGAACTTTAGATTTCCCAGTCGGATTCCCAAACATACTGGTTATTCCAAAGCGCAGGATTGACTTAATGGCTGCTCTATAAAAGATCAGAGGAATGATTTTACCAACTCCAAATATTTTCGGACTTTGCCAGAAATGAAGGCGCCGATGGATCTTTGAACAGACATTTGACACGTGTATCTGCCAGTTAAGACCTCCCAAGTATTTCTAAGGTGACCTGATATTATCTTGACGTCAGATATTTGGCATCCTCAAAGTACCTTTCAAGGACCGCAGCGGAGGGGAGGGACCTCTGCTCCGTCTGGAGGAGTTGGCTGACCAGAAGAACTCTCCGTACCAGTACATGTTCCGACTCTGCTACCGTGTTCTGCGCCATTCCCAAGAAGATTATCGCAAGAACCAGGTAAAGCCTAGGTTGACTTGGAGTATTTAGATTGTGTGGCATCAGAATCAGAATCATCTTTGAGCATATATGTAGAACACACAAGAAATTTGTCTCCGGTAGTATACGGCGCACTAGTATCATCATAAGAAAAATGGTGGCACTATACAGTTCTATTTGGGTTACTGTTGAGAGAGTTAATGGCAACGGGAGAAGAAGCTGTTTAAATGTCTGCTGGATCGGCAGCGCCAGCGCGGAGGGTCCAGTAGGATTTTCCACGCTATTCGTTTGTTTGTTTGTTTGTTTGTTTGTTTGTTTCCAGGAGCACATCGCCAAGCAGTTTGGCCTGATGCAGGGCCAAATCGGCTACGACATCCTGGCCGAGGACACCATCACCGCGCTCCTCCACAACAATCGCAAGCTGCTGGAGAAGCACATCACCAAGACCGAAGTGGAGACCTTCGTCAGCCTCGTCCGCAAGAACCGCGAGCCCCGGTTGGCACGGAATGGCGGCCCAGCTGCGTTGACGGAGTAACGCGTCACGTTTGCGCTTCTTCTCTCTTCAGCTTTCTGGACTACTTGTCGGACTTGTGCGTGTCCAACAACGTGGCCATCCCCGTCACTCAGGAACTCATTTGCAAGTGTGTGCTGGAGCCCATAAACCAGGACATCCTCATTAAGACTGAGTGAGTCTGCTGACGTGTGCAAAGTAGCTTTTGGTCTAGAAAATGGCCACACGCATGCTAAAAACCTTTTTGTACAAGTAGGGATTAAGTATTAACTTCGGACCAGAATCTCTAGTCGATGCCATACATGTGTTAAAATTGCTTTAATCTCTGTGTGTGTGTGTGTGTGTGTGTGTGTGTGTGTGTGTGTGTGTGTGTGTGTGTGTGTGTGTGTGTGTGTGTGTGTGCGTGCGTGCGTGCGTGCGTGCGTGTGTGTGTGTGTGTGTGTAGCTGGGGGGAGTGTCACATATCTCGGAAAGAAAGCGGCAAAGCAGCACTTGTCTTGGCGAGAGAGATAGACAGAGAGTGAGACAGAGAGTGAGACAGACGAGAGAGACAGTGAGTGAGAGGGATGGAGAGAGAAACAGAGCGAGAGATCGCGGGTGATCCTGGTCCCCATGACCCGCGACAAACGAGGGCGCACTTACTGTACTCTATATGCCACACACACACACACACACACACACACACACACACACACACACACACACACACACACACACACACACACACACACACACACACATTGTCCAATTGTGGCTGAATTAGTTGTGATTGCAGGCGGCGGGTGCCCAAAGACGTGGCCTCCACTGAAATGCCCCCACAGTATATGGCCATGGATGACTACGCAGATGAAGACGAGGTAAGGACAAAGGAGTCTTTTGGGAGGTCTTGGTCTGTTTCGCTCCATCTTGGTCAAGTATTTAACCGGGGTTGTTTCAAGAAAAACGGGAAGCGTTTGCTACACGCTTTAGCTTCTTTCTGGTTGGTCTTCGTTCGGGGTCGTCCGTCTTCATGACTCAAGTCCGATTGTTGTTTGTTTATTGTAGGTATGGCTGGTGTGGACCGACAAGACCAATGAGAAGCAGGAGAAGAGCATAAGGCAGCTCGCTCAAGAGGCCAGACAAGGCAATGCCCATGACGACAATGTGCTGACCTACTACAGGTCAGCCTGTATGTCTTTAGGAGTTATATGAGCTTGAAATGGGGGCGGCTGTCCAAAATACAATGCAATACATACATAGTGGTTGATATAACAACAGCTGAAACTGGAACAAAGGGCTCACCCTTTATGGGCACCCTCGTAAGAAAAACCAAAACTCGAACAAATTTGGGAATGGCAGTCTACGTCATCTTTTCTTCTTCTTCTTTTCCTTTGGGCTTTTCTCTTCAGGGGTCGCTACAGCCAATCAGTGTCCTCAATCTAAGCCAGTTTTGCGTATCCTGTTTTCTCACACCAGCTACCTTTATGTCCTCTTTGACAACTTCCACAAACCTCCTCTTTGGTCTTCCTCTCGGTCTCCTGCCTGGCAGTTCAAGGCTCAGCATCCTTCTCCCGATATGGTCACTCTCTCTCCTCTGGACGTGTTCAAACCATCTCAGTCTGGCCTCTCTGACTTTGTCTCCAAAACCTCAAATATGAATTGTCCCTCTGATATACTCATTCCTGATCTATCCAACCTGGTGACTCCTGGTCACTGATCCTATCCAACCTGGTGACTCCTGGTCACTGATTCTATTCAACTTGGTGACTCTTGGCCACTGATCCTATCCTACCTGGTCACTGATCCTATCCAAACTGGTTACTCCTGGTCACTGATCGTATCCAACCTGGTGACTCCTGGTCACTGATCCTATCCAACCTGGTCACTCCTGGTCACTGATCCTATCCAACCTGGTGACTCCTCGTCACTGATTCAACCCAACCTGGTCTCTTGGTCACTGATCCTATCCAACCTGGTCACTGATCCTATCCAACCTGGTGACCTCTGGTCTCTGATTCAATCCAACCTGGTGACTCCTGGTCACTGATCCTATCCAACCTGGTCACTCCTGGTGACTGATCCTATCCAACCTGGTGACCTCTGGTCTCTGATTCAATCCAACCTGGTGACTCTTGGTCACTGATCATATCCAACCTGGTGACTCCTGGTCACTGATCCTGTCCAACCTGGTCACTCCTGGTCACTGATCCTATCCAACCTGGTAACTCCTGGTCAGTGATCCTATGCAACCTGGTCACTCCTGGTCACTGATCCTATCCAACCTGGTTACTCCCAAAGAGAGACAACCTTAACATCTTCATCTGTGCTACCTCCAACTCTGCTTCCTGTCTTTTCTTCAGTGGCACTGTCTCCAGTCCAAACGTCATGGCTGGTTTCACCACAGTTCTACAGACCTTTCCTTTCATCCTAGCTGAAACCCTTTTATCACATAGCCTGCCTGGACACACTTCTTTACTTCTACATCATGTTTTCAATTCCCGAAATAAATTTGAGGATGGCAGTGAATGAGTTCATACTTCTTGCTAAGGATCGTGGCATGAAAGTTGACATTATTCTTGTGAAAATGTGATATATCATCCGCTCAGGTACCAGCTGAAGCTGTTTGCCCGAATGTGTTTGGACCGCCAGTACTTGGCCATTGACGAAATATCTAAGCAGCTGGACGTGGAGCTGATCTTCCTGTGCATGATGGATGAGGCTTTGCCCTTTGATCTGCGGGCTTCCTTCTGTCGCTTGATGCTGCATGCACATGTGGACCGCGATCCACAGGAACTGGTCACGCCGGTTAAGTTCGCCCGACTTTGGACTGAAATCCCCACTTCCATCACCATCAAAGAGTAAGTCGTTTTTAGCTTAGCTTCACTAACCCTCCACCCCTACTTACTAATCTGACCAAAGCTTCCCTTACTAAGCATCCCTTACTAAGAGATATTAACCATTTGTAGTGTGATGTCTGTGTAGGCTCTCAGTGGTACAGGAGTGGTCCATTGATGAAAAGGTTTCTTGAGCCGTCATCTGTCCTTCTTAGAAGGTGTTGGACGTTTTGCTCCTCATCCGAAAAGCTTTGTCAGTGACCTAAAGTTGTACTGGTCACCCTGGCCCAAGATCCCTAATGGACAGAGGTGGCGGTGCCAGACCCCTGCTTTTTTAAGTCCCTGCTATAAGGTTGGGGGCGAACAGTGGACTATTCCTTGAGGCTAATCGGCCCGCCACTGGTTCATAGTGTGATTTTGCGGTACGGTTTTGGCCAAGCCGTTCTTAACCAGCATGAGAACCGTCTTGAGGCTTATCTATGGCACACTCTACAAGCTGACTTCTCATACTGTGCCCTGGCACACTGGATCAGAATCACTGCACTACAAGCCTGTGAAAAAAGTCCCTTTGACAAGATCTGTAAACAAACCATGTTGTGTTCCCACCTCAGTTATGATTCCAACATGGATGACAGCAGAGACAACAAGAAGAACCGCTTCGCCAACACCATGATCTTCATGGAGGAGTATCTCAACAACGTGTTGAACGAGGAACGGCCCTTTCACAATGAGGAGAAGAACAAGCTAACCTTTGAGGTCGGCATGGACGTCAAGCACTGTTAACACATCTTTGCCTCCTGTTGTGACTTCATTCCTGCTCTCTGTGAAGGTGGTGAGCTTGGCGCGGCATCTCATCTACTTTGGCTTCTATAGCTTCTTTGAGCTGCTGCGCCTGACCAGAACATTGCTGGGGATCATCGACTGTGGTCCCAATCCTTCTCATGGCACCTCGCTGACCAATGACGAAGGATCAGGTGACCGCCTAGCATACATCGCGGACAATCAGTGCATCCATCTTGTCACCTCCTTTCCAATAGTAGACTACACAATATTTATACAGTTATACCTCAGCTTACTAATTTAATTGGCACCCAGAATGTGTGTGTAAAGTGAAAAGTTCGTCTTCCAAACATTTATTTCCCATAAAAAATCTTTGAAATGAGAATAATCCGTTCCCAGATGCCCATTAAACGTAATTTTTTTCTAAATAAGCCTTAAAACTACACAAAATATACCTTATTTTATGTATAATAAATGTGCTATCATATTATAATGAAAGAAATCAACTGTACTGTTTCATCAAGTGGTTTTATTGACCTTTGTGATGGTCGTTGATGTCGTTGCCTCTTGATGATATCCGAGTGAAGATGCCATGCTTTCTCGGCGATAATACCCTCACTTACACTGTGCCCTGCTAGCTGCTTATTTTAAAATCCAAATCAATATAAGTTTTTCAACCTTTTCTATTGCCTGAGACCGTTGCTTAGACAACACATAAACACTCTTAGCCACACGTAGCAATGGTCGACTTAGCGTACTGTTACTGGGACGTTAAGTCACACAAACGCACACCTCGTTCGTGTCCTTTGATGATCTCCTTCTTCTGCTCGACCGTCATTTTCTTGGTTTTTTCGTGTTTATTGTGTTTGTCTTACTCGTGCAAATGTCCGTCTCCGTTGGCCTCGCTACACCCGAGGCGTACCTACTCCCGTGAGGTTCTGCTCGACATCGGCAGTTCATTTTTAAAACCTAAACCAGCTGAAGCAGAAGTGCTACGCAAGCATGGACTGCTCAGGGAGTCGGCTCGTCCATTGAGCCCCACTCTTCCACCGACCCCCACTCCTGCACCCAACCCAGAGTGGAGGCGCCACAAGCGCTGTATGAGGAAACAAAAGAGGGGAAAGCGTGGAGGTATTCGCATTAGGCTCGCGGCTCGCCGCCACCGGCCTTGCATTCCTACCATCACGCTGGCTAACGTGCGCTCGCTGGACAATAAAATGGACTACATCAGACTTCTCCGCTCAACTTCCAAGACCGTGGGTGAGTGTTGTGCCTTTGTGTTTGTGGAAACGTGGCTGACCGACAGCATACCGGACAGTGCCATCCAGCTAGCCCAGCTAACTAGCTTCCGGGCAGACAGAGCGCTCGTCGAGGGGGGGAAGACTCGCGGCGGGGGACTCTGTGTTTACATCAGTGATGCCTGGTGCCGCAACGCTGTTGTGGTATGCAAACACTGTTCGCCACTGATGGAACTTATGGTCATAAAATGCCGGCCATTCTACCTGCCGAGGGAATTTATTGCCATACTGCTGGTAGCAGTTTACATCCCCCCGAGCTCAATTAACAACAGGAGCGCGGCATTGAATGAACTCTACCAGCACATCAGCGAGCAACAGACAGCCCACCCAGATGCTTTCCTTATCCTGGCTGGCGATTTCAACCATGCCAACCCGAAAAGTGTTTTTCCACATCTCCATGGACACATTAACTTTCCGACGAGAGCTAACAACATTCTGGACAATGTTTTCACCACACACAAAGGAGCCTACAAAGCCTACCCCCTCCCCCACCTAGGAGCTTCGGACCACTCCACTATCATGTTAATGCCCGCATACAGGCCACTTGTCAAAGTCGTCAAACCAGTCAAGAAGCAGATAAGGGTGTGGCCTGATGGGTCGTCAGAGGCACTCAAAGACTGCTTCTCCAACACTGACTGGAACATGTTCAGACAAGCGGCCACCTACAACAACAACACCGACCTCCAAGAGTACACAGACTCTGTTACCTCCTACATGAGGAAGTGCATGGATGACGTGACTGTCACCAGATCTGTCACCATCCTGGCCAACCAGAAGCCATGGCTGACGGGTGAAGTCCACAGGCTCCTCAGGGCTCGGAACGCTGCCTACAAAGCTGGCGATGAGCTGGGCCTGAGGACAGCCAGGGCCAACCTGTCACGTGGCATCAGGATGGCCAAGAGACAGCACTCCAGGAGGATCGCCAACCACTTCAAAGACAGCAGAGACACCAGGAACCTGTGGCGTGGGATACAGACCATCACAGACTACAAGCCCACTCCACAGACCTGCGAGAACTCCACCACTCTGCTGAACCAGCTGAACGACTTCTTCGCCCGCTTCGAGGCAGACAACAGCACTCCAGCACAGAAGACCCCACCACCTACCGGCGAACAGGTGCTGACACTGTCCCAGGACAGCGTGAGGCGATCCCTCAGAGGGACCAATGCACGAAAAGCCCCGGGTCCCGACGGCATTCCTGGCCGTGTTCTGAGAGACTGCGCTGTGGAGCTCACAGATGTCTTCACGGACATCTTCAACACCTCTCTGAGCCAGGCTGTTGTGCCCACGTGCCTCAAAGCCACCACCATTATCCCGGTCCCGAAGAAGTCGTCCCCCACCTGCCACAATGACTACCGCCCGGTCGCACTCACTCCCATCCTCATGAAGTGCTTCGAGCGGCTAGTTATGAACCACATCAAGGCTGCCCTCCCCCCAACCATGACCCCTTCCAATTTGCATATCGGCCCAACCGCTCGACCGATGATGCCATCTCCACTGCTCTCCACACAGCGCTCACCCACCTGGAGACCAGAGACTCCTATGTCAGAATGCTGTTCATCGACTTCAGCTCAGCATTCAACACAATCCTCCCCCAACAACTCACCGATAAACTGAGCAAACTGGGGATCAGCACCTCCGTGTGCAACTGGCTGCTGGACTTCCTGACGGGGAGACCACAGGCAGTCAGAGTTGGCGACAACACTTCCAGCACCATCACGCTGAACACAGGGGCCCCCCAGGGGTGTGTGCTGAGCCCCCTCCTCTTCACTCTGCTCACGCACGACTGCTCACCATCATCACCCAGCTCCAACCTCTTCAGAAAGTTTGCGGATGACACAACTGTGGTGGGCCTCATCAACAACGACGAGGAGACAGCCTACAGGGACGAGGTCAGCCGCCTGGCCATGTGGTGCAAGGACAACAATCTTCGTCTGAATGTGGAGAAGATGAAGGAGATTGTTGTGGACTTCAGGAGAGTGTGCCGCCAGCATGCTCCACTAACCATCGGCGGTGCTGCAGTGGAGAGAGTGAGCAGCACCAAGTTCCTGGGAGTGCACATATCCGAAGACCTGTCCTGGAGCCACAACACGGCATCAATGGCCAAGAGATCCCACCAGCGCCTGTACTTCCTCCGCAAGCTCAAAAGAGTTGGAGCCCCGACCCCCATCACGACCTCCTTCTACCGCAGTACCATAGAGAGCATCCTGACCAGCTGTATCACCGTGTGGTACGGCGCCTGCACCGTGTCCTGCCGTAAGACTCTGCAGCGCATCGTGAGGACAGCTGAGAAGATCATCGGTGTCTCTCTCCCCCCCCTTCAGGACATCTACAACACCCGCCTCACCCGCAGAGCCATCCGGATCGCTGCCGATCCCACCCACCCTTCCCACAGCCTCTTCAGCCTGCTTCCATCGGGTCGGAGACTGCGGAGTCTCCGAGCCAAGACCAGCAGGCTCAAGGACAGTTTCTGCCACCAGGCAGTCCGGAGACTCAACTCCCTCCCAGCCCTGCCCAGCCTGCCCCTTCCCACTGCCACACTCACCGAACTCTGAGTACACGCTACATGCTGTACGATCACCCTGAACTCTATTTTTTTCTTCTTTCTCATTTTTTTCTGCAAGACCTCACTTCAACCCTTTCTTGTTGTTCGTTTTTGCATTACTACATTACGTCACTTTATATACGTCACTTCCTCACTTTACATATGTCACTACCTCACTTTACATACGTCACTGCCTCACTTTCCATACGACACTACCTCACTTTACATACAGAAATTACATGTATTGTCTGTTGTCAATTGTATGTCTTTTTTAGCCACGTTATAAGTGCCTTGCATGTCTTGCACGCTGGGTCCGAGAGGACATTAATTTCATCTGTGCTGTATGTCATGCATATTAGCATATTTGACAATAAAGCTGACTTTGACTTTGACTTCGTTACACGAGGGAGGAGTTACTGAGCATTGGGGAATCCACTCTTGGACTATTTTCACTGAGACAACAAAAGCCACAAAGTTTTTCAGGGCTGCTCGCGAGCAGCGCCGCTGCTCTGTACGGAGCTTTGAAACACTGGCGGAGGAGGAGAAAGCGAGCCGGCGTGCTCGTCAAGTTAAGGCAGCGTGGATATCGAACGCCGCTGCATCGATCCATCTCGCTAATCTATGCTCACTACCAAACAAGATGGACAAACTTCTTCTCCTCACAAAAAACAACAAAACACACGTTCTGCTGCGCTCTGCTTCACTGAGACCTGGCTCAGTGACTGCCACCCTGATTCCGTGCTACACCTATCCGGCTTCCGTCTCCTCAGAGCCGACCGCGACACAGAGCGATCGGGGCAATCCAAAGGTGGTGGAATATGCAAGAATGCACTGCAAGAGTGCACTGATGTCACGATGCTCGATGCACACTGCAGCCTTGGTTTGGAATTGCTGTCTTTCAACTGCAAGCCATTATACTCACCACGTGAGTTCGCTTCCTTTATTCTCATTGCCGTGTACATTGCGCCACAAGCTAATGCTAACGTGTGTATACAAACGCCAGCGGACCATGTAAACAAACTCAAACTAAAATATCCAGAGTCATCCCTGATCATTTTGGGCGATTTTAATCGAACGCATCTAAACCGTGAACTTCCCAAATCTAAGCAGCATATTGACTGTTTCACCAGAGAAGAAAACACTCTAGATCACTGTTAAACAGCACTCAAAGGGGCATTCCGATCGGTTGCGCATGCAACATTGTGTCTTTCTGACCACTATTTAATACACTTAAAGGACAACCGACGTCACTTTTTTGTTTTTTAAGTGACACCGGAAAAACGTTTTATAGCATCTAAAATACCCAAAACACGCAGTATGATATTTTTAGTCAAATGAAAACACCAATAAAATGACTTAGTGTCCAAAATCTGCAAAAAAAATGAGCTGCGAATTGGGCATTTTCAGAAAGTCCCGCCCCCAGTTCGTGACATCACGCCAAGACGTCTTGCGTTGCTTGTGAATCAAAACAATGGCTTCAGATTCGGAAAATATGCTTTCTTGTTACACATCCATTTATGAATATGATTCAAATAGTTCTGGAGAGGAAAGCATACATGTTTGCAATCGATTAAAGAATTATATGTGCCATTTTGAGGCAACATTGGGGGGAAATCTCTCACACAAAAAAAGAGGCACAAAATGGCGACCTCCAGTGGCCACCTCCGCTTCCACAGGCTGATAAATTCCTTATATGGAGCTTGGATGCCCTCTTCTGGCGGCTTTTGGGTGCAACACGGTTCTCAGACCAAGCATGTACAGCAAAATACATTGACGTGATGGAAGGACTGCTACAATGTGTCTTTTTTCGGTCAGGGGGCGGTCCTTTCGTGACGTCACGTATGGACTCGTCACCAACTCAAAAACAAGACTTCCTGAATTATCAGAGCGAGTTTTAAAATGTCAAATATAGCTATATGCGGTGGAATCTTATTGAAATACGCTCAGTAGACACATTGGATGAATACACAGACACTGGAACATCATACATTAGTTTCTGTGAGGACATGTGTGTGCCAACAAAGTCCTTCCGCTCCTTCAACAACAACAAGCCATGGTTCACTCCCAAACTCAGGCAGCTTAGGAAGAGACCGCATTTAGAAGCGGAGATCGAGCTCTTTTCAAACATGCCCAAAACCGACTGACAAAGGAAATTAACATCGCAGGCTTAACAAACAGTTCCCTGCTAACGACTCTGCATCGCTGTGAAATGGCCTGAAAACAATGACAAATTATCGTTTACCATCCCCCCAAGCAGTGAACAACAAGGGTCTGGCTGATGAGCTAAATACATTCTTTTGCCGATTTGAAAAGGACACCCCCATTTCCCACGCCCGCCCACCATTACCAGAAACTACCGTATATCCGCCCTCTGCCCTACAGATCCACGAACTAGAATTGAGACGGCTCTTCAAGCAGCAGAAGAATAAGAAAGCTGCGGGACGGGACAGAGTGCCCCCCCCTCCCGCCTGAAAGTCTGCGCTGACCATCTTGCTCCGGTCTTCACACGAATCTTCAACAGATCCTTGGAGCAGTGTGAAGTCTCATCCTGCTTCAAACAGTCTACCATCGTCCCAGCTCCAAAGAAGCCAGCACCATCGGGATTGAACGACTGTAGACCTTTTGCTCTGACGTCTGTGGTCATGAAGTCCTTTGAACGCCTCGTGCTGAACCACCTAAAGAACATCATCGGACCTTTCCTGGATCCTCTTCAGTTTGCCTACCGGGCAAAGAGGTCTGTGGAGGATGCAGTCAACATCGGGCTGCACCACATCCTCAAGCACCTCAGCAACACAGGAACCTGCGAAAGCATCCTGTTTGTAGACTACAGCTCTGCGTTCAATACCATCATCCCAGAACACCTCATCCCCAAACTTCTCCAGCTTGGTGTTTCCCCTACCATCTGCCAGTGGATCCGCAGCATCCTGACAGGACGGACACAACAGGTCAGACTGGGAAAAATATCATCCTCAACACGAACCATGAGCACTGGAGCCTCGCAGGGATGCATCCTCTCTCTATACAAACGACTGCACCTCAACGCACCCAGCTGTCAAATTCATAAAGTTCGCAGACGACACCACGGTAATTGGTCTCATCAAAGACGGCGACAAGTCTGCATATCGACAAGTGGAGCAGCTGGAACTCTGGTGCAGCCGTCACAACCTAGAGCTGAACACGCTCAAGACGGTAGAGATGATCGTGGACTTCAGGAAACATCCATCACCACAGCTGCCCCTCACACTATCCAACTGCCTCATGACAACCGTTGAGATCTTCAAGTTCCTGGGAATCACAGTCTCCCAAGACATGAAGTGGGAGGTCAACACCAACTCCATCCTGACAAAGGCCCAACGGCTGCCAAAGAAGCATGGCCTGCCACAGGAGGTGCTACAAAATTTCCACACGGCTGTCATCGAATCCATCCTGTGTTCTTCCATCACCGTTTCCTTCGGGGCCGCCACAAAAATGGACAAAATCCGACTTCAACGGACATTTAGGACGGTGGAAAAAATCATTGGCACCACCCTATCCACTCTCGAGGTCTTGCACACTGCAAAAATCCAAACAAGGGAGCGGGAAATCCTACTGGACCTGGTGCACCCTGCCCACCACCTTTTCCAGCTACTCCCCTCAGGCAGGCGCTACTGATCCATGCGCACCACATCCAGCAGACATTTAAACAGTTTCTTCCGCCAAGCCATTAACTCTTGAAACAGTAACCCAAATAGAACTATTGCCTCTTTGCAATTTTTGATGATGATACTAGTGCAGTGTGTTCTACCGGAAACAAATTCCTTGTGTGTTCTACATACTTGGCAATAAAGATGATTGTGATTCTGATTCTGAAGTGGAAAGGATTTTTAGTTGTCGAGGAGTCCAAAAACAAAGTCATGGGAGGAGTCTGGCGAGGAAACTAATATATATTCTAGATGGCCTCTTTTCATGACGTTCTTACAGACACAATCGTTAATGGCTCTCATCTCTTCCCTGATGGCTTTCTTGAGTTCCGTGATGGTCTGGTCTGGATTTCCCTGCATAGACTTTGTCCTTTAGATAGCCCCAAAGAAAAAAATCTCGGGGGCTTAGGTCCAGGCTATGAGGTGCTCACTCAAAATCAGTCTTGAGACCGATCACTTGGCCTCCAAAGTTCTCTTTCAGCCAATCTCGAGACACGTTTAAGGTGTGAGAACTTGCTACGTCTTGCTGGAACCAGAACTTGCTCATGAGCGACGGGAGATGGACCATTTCAGTCTGTAAGGACGTCATGGGCAACTTCAAAAAATGCAGAGCTAAATAGAGGCCATCTAGAACATATGCTGTAGAACGGAGATAAAAAGGCCAAAGACCAGTTTTCATGTAATGTTTTGAATTTAATCAACTAGTTCTGACCAAAGTTTCATTTAATTCTATCCATTTCTTGTGAAACATGACAAGAATCTCCCATTGTTGTCACTGTTTTTCCCTCCAAAGGGAAGAATGTGAAACGTTCCATCCACGGCATGGGTCAAATGATGACAACCATGGTCCTCAGTCGAAAGCAGTCCTTATTTGGTGGCTCAGGGGCCCGGGCGGCGGGACTTGAGCTTGATGGACAGCGAACAGCCAAAGACAGCATCGACAAGATTGGCCTGACTGTCATGGACACAAAGCTGAAGATTCTGGAAATCTTACAGGTCAGAGAGACAGCAATGGCCGAGTCCATCTGCTTGAACAATAAGCAAACAAAGGCAAATTTGAAGGTCATCTGACTTTTTATCCTTTGGGCTTTTCCCTCCAGGGGTCGCTACAGCGAATCAGTGTCCTCCATCTAACCCGGTTTTGCACATCCTCTTCTCTCACACCACATACCTTCATGTCCTCTTTGACAACATCCATAAGCCTCCTCTTAGGTCTTCCTTTCGGTCTCCTGCCTGGCAGTTCAAGGCTCAGCATCCTTCTTCCGATATAGTCACTCTCTCTCCTCTGCACATGTCCAAACCATCTCAGTCTGGCCTCTCTGACTTTCCTTCCAATGACTCTCAGTTGTACCTCCTTCCTGATCCTATCCAACCTGGTCACTTCTGGTCAATGATCCTATCCAACCTGGTCACTGATCCTATCCAAGCTGGTCACTGATCCTATCCAACCTGGTCACTGATCCTCTCCAACCTGGTCACTCCTGGTCACTCCTGAAGAAAACCTCAACATCTTCATCTGTGCTACCTCCAGCTCTGCTTCCTGTCTTTTCTTCAGTGGCACTGTCTCCAGTCCAAACATCATGGCTGCTCTCACCACAGTTTTACAGACCTTTCCTTTATTCCTAGCTGAAACCCTTCTATCACACATCACACGTGACATTTTTCTCCAGCGGTTCCAGCCTGTCTGGACACGCTTCTTCACCTCTTTTCCACACTCTCCATTGCTCTGGACAGTTGACCCAAGTACTTAAAATCCTCCACCTTCTTTATCTCTTCTCCCTGTAGCATTTCTCTTGTACTTGGATCCCTCTCATTGACACACATATATTCTGTCTTGCTGAGACTGATCTTCCTTCCTCTCCTTTTCAGGGCATACCTCCACCTCTCTAGTTACTCCCCCACCTTTTCTCTGTTCTCGCTACAGATCGCTGTCACGTCCGCACGAGGAGTGGCAACAGGTCTCGTAGGACAAAAAGGAGAGCTGGATCCAAAATACTTGATGGAGACAGTAATAGTTCAAAAGAGGCTTTACTGAGGCACGCAGGGGGAAAAACAAAATAACAGAACAGAAGAGCGAGGCAGCCACTACCGAGCGGAACCAACCTTGCATACGGTGAGGCGATAAGTAACAAATGAGGAAATACACCGGCGAATACCGAGCCTAACCGGGTGATTTTATAGTCAGAAGGCACAATTAGTGGGGTTGGGACCAGGTGTGCAAGCAGGGAGGGGAGGGGCGTGCACCTGACGCCAATCAGAATTTGACAGTGCCCCCCCCCCCCCCCCCAACGGACGCCCCCTGGCGGCCCACCCGGTTTGGAGGGATTAGCCGAGTGGAATGCTCGGGTGAGTGATGGATCGAGGATCCAGGAGCGGGGAACCCACTGACGTTCTTCCGGCCCGTAGCCCTCCCAGTCGACCAGTTATTGCAAGCCCCTGCGGTGTGAGTCCAATATCTCCCGCACCGTGTATACGGGGTCGCCGTCCACCATCCGGGGAGGAGGGGCGGGCAGGTGCCGAAGCTAGGGAGCTGGTTGCCACCGGCTTGAGGATGGACACGTGGAAGACCGGGTGGACCTTCATCGTGGGTGGCAGCCGGATCTGAGGATGGCCTCAATCGGGAAGGAGTACGCGAACTGCGGCCCCAATTTGGCCGACGTCCCGGCCAGCCGGAGATCCCTCGTGGACAGCCACACCTCCTGTCCGACCTGGTAGTCCGGTGCCTGGCGGGGACGACGATCCGCGATGTGCTGGTTCCGGGACGCCGTGCGCGACAGAGCGGCTCTGGTCTTCTTCCACACCTAATGGGCCCGTCTGAGGTGGTGTTGAATGGACGGGACCTCCACCTGGCCCTCCTGGGTGGGGAACAGTGGAGGCTGATAACCACAGGCAGACATGAAAGGAGACCGACCTGTGGCTGAGGAGACCAGGGACTGGCAGCAACGTTTCCATACCTTGGACACGAATTGCGGTTCCCAGTCCGACACGATGTCCGCCGGAATCCCGTGGAGACGGACGACGTGGATAATGGATGTGTTGGCCTTGTGAAAGGGGGTCCGGTTTAGTGTTTTGCGAACCGGGGCAGTGGGTGAGGGTGAAGTTGAAGCGGGTCAGGAACAGTGCCCACCGTGGCTGGCGCGAGTTCAGTCTCTTGGCGGACCGAATGGCCGCCAGGTTCTTTTGGTCGGTGAACACCATGAAGGGATGTTTAGCCCCTTCGAGCCATTGTCTCCACTCCTGCTGGGCGCGGATGACCACCATCAGTTCCCGGTTTCCCACGTCGTAGTTGGCCTCCGCAGGGCTGAGACGGTGGGAGAAGGCGTACGGGTGGAGTTTCTGGTCAACCGGAGAGCGCTGGGATAATACCGCACCCACCCATCCCGCGAACGCGTGGCGTGATACTGGTTAGTGAAAGCGCGTTGGATGTCCACCTAAAAGGAACCTTGGTGGAAGTGAGACTGGTTAGAGGTAGTGCCTTCTGACTATAATCACGGATAAAGCGGCGATAGAAAATCGCTGGAGTTGTTTGCGCGTCTTGGGGGTTTGGCCATTCAACCACCGCTTTGGTCTTGGAGGGATCGGCCCGAAGTTGCCGCTGCTCCACGATGAACCCTAGAAAAGATAGAGAACGGACGTGGAACTCGCACTTCTCCGCCTTTACGTTTGCGGGACCTGCGCAAGGAACCGTCGGACATGCTGCCGATGTTCTTCTGCGGATTTGGAGGAAATAAGGATGTCGTCCAGATAGACAAAGACAAACACATTTAGGAAATCCCTGAGGACATCATTGATAAGATTTGGAAATACGGCGGGAGCGTTGGTAAGTCCTAAAGACGGCATTCAAAATGCCCCAAGGGCATTTTGAATGCCGTCTTCCATTCGACCCCCTCTCTGATGCGAACCACATGGTATGCGCTACGAAAGTCCAGCTTGGTGAATATAGTGGCAGATTGGAGGGGTGCGAAGGCCGAATCCATGTGGGGCAGTGGGTACTGATGGTGATGTTGTTCAGACCCCGGTAATCGACACACGGATGCAGGGTATTGTCCTTTTTGATAAAAAAGAACCCCGCGCCGAGCAGAGAACGTGAGGGTCGGATAAGTCCCACCGCGAGGGAGGTGTCAATGTATGTGCACATGGCCTCTTGTTCCGGGTGAGAGATGTGATATAGTCGGGAGTCTGGTAGTGGAGACCCAGGCTGTAGGTCTATGGCGCAGTCATACGGTCCGTGAGGTGGCAGGGATTGCGCGCAGTGTTTGCTGAACGCCTCCCGCAGATCATGGTAACATCGCGGCACGCCCTCGAGACAAATCTCCTCGGACAAGCCGCCACGGGAGAGGTAGTGCCTTGCAGTAGCCGACCGCAGACAGTTAGCGTAACAGTGGGGGCTCCAACCCTGTATGGCGGGGCCCTCCCAAGAGATGGAAGTGTCATGGGTGCTCAGCCAGGGGAGGCCCAGCACGAGCGGTACGTTGCGGGAGGGCATGAGAAGGAAACGGCGATGCTCGACGTGTTTGACCGACAGCCGGAGCTTGACTCGGGTAACCCTGGCTATTAATCGGCTGTCCAGGTCCTTTGGGGACCGTTAGCTTCTCAATGCCGCAGCCCAACGACGACGCCAGTTGGGGGTCGATAAAGCACCTGTCTGCCTACGAATTCACTAAGGCCCGTATCGCCAGGGAATTGGACGGGCCAATCAATTCGCTGTCCACCTGCAACCACGTGACGGGTGCCGTCCTCGACGATTCCGAACAGGACCACGGTCGCCGTTTTGAAAGTGACTTACAGATGCCGGGCGTCTTAGGCCTTGGGTGCAACGTCCTCTGGGGTTGGCACGATCGCTCCCGCTTCGCATTTGCATCGGCTCGTGGCTACCCTCCTGACGCCGAGCCTGCTCGCTGCCGCCGGGTGTTGTCTTCCGCAGCCGGCTCCCAGGTTCGCTGGTCCGCTGGGCGCCCTGCTCCCGCTTCCTCTCACGAAGACCATTGTCCAGGCATGTGAGGACATCGATCATCTCGCTGAGGGTTGTGCCAGCGTCATGGGTGGCCAACTCGTCCTTGAGAGCGGCGCTAAGTCCGCGGCGGAACACTCCTCTCAGCGCCCGATCCTTGTAGCCGCTCTGGGCAGCCAAGATGCGGAAGGTGATGGAATATTCGGATCCATGGTGGCCGGTGTATTATGTCACGTCCGCACGAGGAGTTGCAACAGGTCTCGTAGGACAAAAAGGGGAGCTAGATCCAAAATACTCAATGGAGACAGTAATAGTTCAAAAGAGGCTTTACTGAGGCACGCAGGGGGGAAAACAGAAAATAACAGAACAGAACAGTGAGGCAGCAACTACTGAGCGGGACCAACCTTGCAAACGGTGAGGCAAAAAGTCATGAATGAGGAAATACACCGGTGAATACCGAGCCTAACCGGGTGACTTTTGTAGTCAGAAGGCACAATTAGTGGGATTAGGATCAGGTGTGCGAGCCCGGAGGAGCAGGGAGCGGAGGGGTGTGCACCTGACGCCAATCAGGATGTGACAATCACAATGCCATCTGTAAACATCATGGTCAAAGGAGATTCTTGTCAAACATTGTCTGTCAGCCTGTCCATCACCATCACAAATAAGAAGGGGCTCAGAGCTGACCCCTAGTGGAGTCCCACCTCCACCTTTAATTCCTCCGTCACACCGACAGCACATCTCACAACTGTTGAAGGTCATCTCACAGCAATCCAAAATCGCAGACAGCTGGTCTGTTCCAAGATTCACTTTCGACCCCCTCCTCTACAACTGTTTCCTTCATGCAGTCGTCATAGTGAACCTGTTCTTAACAATACCCTTTTGAGCTACTACTTAACTCATTCACTGCCATTCCCAAATTTATTCTGCAATTGAAAATATGGCGGAGCGCGCCATTCCTGAATTGGTTCGGGTTGTTTTTGTTCATGCTTGGGTGCCGATAAAGCGCCGGCCATGGCCTCTGGCAATGTTTGTTTCTTTTCCACATGGGGGCAGCATTTGCTTTTTGTCCATGGTTGCGATTTGTTACAGCTTCAGCTGTTGTTAAAGCGCTATATCAACCAACACATGTATTTTGGACAGCCTCCCTGATTTCAAGCTCGGATAACTTCAGACCCATATCATTTAGGAATTAACTCTTTTTCTGAATAAACAAGAGCGTCTAAGTTTTCTAACGCTGCATTGAATTATTATGTAGTCCTAAAACTCTATATTGTGTGGGTCCTGGAACTCGAGTGACAATGCCAAAAACCCTGGTGTGGCCACAGTTTTGCACATCGTCTGCCAGTCAATGAGTTAATCTTAATATTATTGTAGTGGGGGAATGAATGTTTTCTTCTGCATTAAATGACATCGACATCAAAGTGCACAGGAGTTTGTATGTGCTCCTGCGTGGGTTTTCTCCGGGTCTTCCGGTTTCCTCCCACATACCAAACACACGCTTGACCGACTGACTGGACACTGGAAATTGTGCCTAGGTGCGAATGGGAGCGCCAATGGTTGTTTGATTCTGTGTGCCCTGCGATTGGCTGGCAACCGGTTGAGGGTGTCCGCCAAGTACTCAAAGACAGCTGGTATGCCCTCAACAACCCCCACAACCTTCGTGAGGGTAAAGCGGTTTGGAAGCATGAATGCATGAATAAAATGATGTTTCAGGTTTTCATGAGAAGCTAACGTTTACCATACGTGTTGACAGGAAAAGCTAAAAGTCAATGTTTTATTTGGGGCAAATCAAAGACAGCACAATTACTTCTGAAGGCCTTGAGGACATTAGATTGGCATGTCAACTAAAATCATCTGATAGAAAGAATTTGTAATCAGAAAATGTAGAAATGATTGTTTTGAATAACGTAATAGGTTGAATTTCCATTTGTGCCATGTATGGCTTTGTTGCCACCACCTAGTGGACAAAATAGTCTCCACTATCGTATGTGCATTTCACATTCTCAAATACTGTGATTAGAAGATAAGTTTGTGATGTAATGTAAGGAAAGAGATGCCCATTTCACGGTAAGATCAGGGCAATGTCATCAAATGGTGAGTATAGTTTTTGCTTTTTTGAATGTTGCTGTGCTGATGACCATTTTGTGTTTGCGAGCCTTTTACTGAGTGAGGTGCTTGTTCTGTAGCCACAAATGGACATAAGTCTTCTTGTGCCGGTCCCAAGCCCGGATAAATACAGAGGGTTGTGTCAGGAAGGGCATCCGACGTAAAAGCTTGGCCAAAACAAACATGCGGATCAAACCTCTAAAGATGGAGGACACTGATTTGCTGTGGCAACCCCTTGAAGGGAAAAGCCGAAAGGAAAAGAAGAGGAGTTAATTCCCTTTTAAAAGGGTATTTCTAATAATAATAATAATAATAATAATAATAATAATAATAATAATAATAATAATAATAATACATATTTTTCATTTTTAAGCGCCTTTCAAAACTCAAGGTCACTGTACAGTCACAAGATCAGCTTTTCTGTGGGTGAGCAGCGGCAGCCACACTCGCCAGCGTTCACTCAACCAGCAATAACTCAAAAATATAGAAAGCTAGATAATAATACATTTAATTTCCAAGCGCCTCTCAAAACTCCCAAGGTCAGCTCACAGTAACAAATCTCAGAAAGACAAATCTTTCTGTGGGTGAGCAGCGACAGCCACACGCTCCAGTGCTCACTCAACCCGGAAGCAACTCAAATAGATCGAAAGCTAGCTAGCTAGCTAATAGATAGCTAACAGAGAGATAGCCAGCGAGCTAGACTGCTGCTAGATAAGATAGATAGCCAGCCAACTATTCCACTAACAGCTAGCTAATAGATAGCTAATATATAACTAACAGATACCAAATACATAGCTAGGTAGCTTGATAGCTCGCTCGACTGTCATAATTCATAATATGATGTAACAGGAACCTAACCATGAATTGTTTTCAATGTTTACTCATTTTTAATTTATCACTCAATTTAATACCCATAATCTTTGTTCCTCGGGTTTTAGGAAAGTTGTACTTTTAAACTGTCATTTTAGATCCAGACCTACAGGCCCATTTTTGCAAAACACTTTCCAAACCTATTTGCATTTTTCGTATTTAAAGGGTATTTATGATGGTATCTCCAGGTGGCATGGCACTGTTGTGTGATTTATGACCGTCTTGTCCTCCTCAGTTCATTCTCAACGTCCGCATGGACTACCGGCTGTCCTTCCTGCTGTCCGTCTTCAAGAAAGAATTTGAGGATGTCTATTCGCTGGCTGACGCTGACGCCACGACTAGTGTCGAGAACACAGGTGCACATGCCCGCTTCACTCGGGAGGCTGGGGGGGTCAGCGGGAGGTCTGCGGGTTCATACCTGTCAAGTGGCCGTATTTTGCTGTATTCTGTTGCATTTTTGCACGTTTTTAGAATGTTTGTACGGGAAAATTTTACAATTGCAAAAATTGTTCAAGATCATTTTGAGATATTTTTAATTCCGTTTTTGTCAATAAATACAGGTAATTTCCGGGTTACGACCGGTTTCCGTTCTGACAAAACGGTCGTAAGTCGAAATCTGTTGGTTGATTTTGATCGTTAGTCCTTGGTTCATTGCTTCCACGGGTGTGATGGAAGAGGATGGTTAAATCATCAGGAAGCCAGATGTAGAACAGATAGTTGGTTTAATCTTGAAGACAGCGGAGACATTGTGGGAGGTCAGCAAAGGAGGAAGGCAGAGAGAAGAGAGCGACGAACTAGAAGGGGGAGCATTTTATACGGCGCGCAGTGTGTGACGCGAAAGGATGTGACGTAATGTAAATGCGACATCAAGTAAGGCAAGGCAGGATATGACGTATCAGGAAGTTCAAAATGTAAACAAAGGTTACAGAGCGATGTTTAGAGATGTTTGTATGGCGAATTACCCCAACATCTCCCCCGTGACGAACATATTTAACATCGGTGAAGGTGAACAGAAAGAAGAAAGAAAAAAAGAAAATCACAAAATAGAACAATCACAATGGAAACAATCTCAAATCAAAGTCATGTCATTCGCTAGCTACAATAGTCAAATCTTCATGGCATCCTGGATGGTGATCACCAGGATGGCGAGTAGGAACAAAATTGTTTGTAGCATTTGTCGCAAGCAGGCCCCGGGGTGTGGTACGGATGAGCAGGTGTCTGGGAAAGGGTGTGTGAACTGTTGACCCGGCTCCAGTGACGTGCATCGGGAATCTTCTTGACGAACGGTGTCCTCGCGAATCCAGGTGAAGCTTGTGGCTGCTAAGACGGCTAGCAGCTCCGCAACCGGTCCGTCCCACATTGGCGTGGCCCACGTCATCTTCTTCAGACTGCAGCTCCGTCCTGTGGAGAACAAAAGAAGACTTGTGCCAGGTCACATGTCGAAATGATGGTTTCATTCTACACATCACACTTTCTTGGCGTTTCTTTCCCTATCAAAATCTGTCTCATCATTTAGGCTCTGCAATGCATTCTCTCTCAGACATGGCAGACGTTGTTATTGTTAGATGTTAGTTGGTTAGTACATTGTTAGTCGTTAGTGAGTCTGCATTTCTGGAGGGCACCACTTTCTTGGGGAATGACGTTGCAGCCAACATCACTCCTTGCCAAAAGTGAAAATTTTGGCAATGATGATCTGAGGTATTGTCACCCCCCTGTTGAGACATGAAAAGTCTCAATTTGCCAAGTGGGAACGTGTTTGCGTGGAACACGAGCTGTCTTTGACATTGCACAGATTATCAATTTGCATAAAACCATTTGTCAATCATTGGTCCAAAATTTTGGATGCCAAATTTTGGCATGTCGCCACATTGCTTGGGTGGAGGACAGCCTTCCACAATTCTTTAGCACAACTTGACATGGTCGGAGGTCAGCAAAGGAGGAAGGCAGAGAGAAGAGAGCGACGAACTAGAAGGGGGAGCATTTTATACGACGGGCAGTGTGTGACGCGAAAGGATGTGACGTAATGTAAATGCGACATCATGTAAGGGAAGGCAGGATATGATGTATCAGGAAGTTCAAAATGTAAACAAAGGTTACAGAGCGATGTTTAGAGATGTTTGTATGGCGAATTACCCCAACAAAATCCATTCCGATGTCCGACACGTTTACACGACAGGATAGTATACGATGTCAATCTGTTGTTTTTAAGCAACATTTTCTATTATATACCAAACTGTTTACAATTAATTCATACATTAGATAATTTTTAGTGTCATTTTTATCATTTTATATTTTGTATTATCACTTTTTATTACTGCATTACTGTACGTGTAATGTATACAAAACTGTTTACAGTTCATTTCTAAATGTTATACTTAGCTTTTAGGTGCCAAGCGTAGAATAAAAAAAAGGGTCTGGCGGTTGTGGTCGTTAAGTATGGGTGGTCGTAAATCACGGCAGTCGTAACTCGGATGACACCTGTATTAGCAGTAATGTTGACGATAACAAATATCGCGACTGGTAAAAACCACCACCGAGAATAACAAGTCCATGCCAAAAGTCTCCAGAAGAAACAAAAGTTCTGAGAAGACAAGTTCCGCTCAAATGTAATGTTATTTTTAAATCGGTTCAATGAAACATTTGACTGTGTATTTTTTCGCTGTCATATCATTCATATTTTTTTCAGAATTAGAATCATCTTGATTGCCAAGTATGTAGAACACACAAGGAATTTGTCCCCGATAGAACACGCTGCACTAGTATCATCAAAAATTTTCAAAGAGCCACTATACTGTTAGATTTGGGTTACTGTTCAGAATCAGAATCAATATCATCTTTATTGCCAAGTATGTAAAACACACGAGGAATTTGTCTCCGGTAGAACACGCTGTACTAGTATCATCATCATAAATAATAATAATACATTTAATTTCAAGCGCCTTTCAAAACACCCAAGGACACTTTACAATAAAAACAATAAAACAAAGCACATAACAATAAAACCATAAGTAAAATGATAAATAATGAAATAGCAGATTGAACTAGACATTGAAAGCAATTTTAAACGGATGGGTTTCTAGGTGGGACTTGAAAATAGGGAGGGAGTCAATATTATGGATGCTGGGTGGAAGAGAATTCCAGAGTTTGGGAGAAGAGCGGCTGAAAGCTCTGCATCCCATCGTGGTAAGACGGGCAGAGGGCACATACAGGTGAAGGGAGGATGAGGATCTCAGGGACCGAGAAGGATGGAATGGAGGCACTATCCAGTTCTATTTGTGTTCCTGTTTAGAGAGTTAATAGCGACGGGGGAAGAAGCTGTTTAAATGTCTGCATGAGGGGAGTCGCTGGAAAAGGTGGTGGGCAGCGTGCGGATTGTCCAGTTTATAAACATTATACATCGTAAGATCACAAATTCAAATTATTATTTTTTTTGGGACCAAATTCAATTTGTCCACAGCAAAAAAGCCACAATGTTCTACGACAGGGGTCGGGAACTTTTTTGACTAAGAGAGCCATAACAGTAAAATATTTAGAAATGTTTTTTACTCGTCGGGCTTATTTAAAAGGGGTGTTTACCTGTTTCAATATGAATGGCCAGTACCATCCAATCCAAATTGTGCTTTCCGCCAACTGCAGACCAAACAGGAAATGAACAGCGAAAAAGCGATAATATATACAGTGATACCTCTGCTTACGAACTTAATTGGTTCACAGAAAGTGTGTGTAAGGCGAAAAGTTCGTCTGCCAAACATTTATTTCCCATAAGAAACCATTAAAATGAGAATAATTCATTTGCAGGTCCCCATAAAACATCATTTTCTACTAAATAAGCCTTACAACTACACATAGTAGACCTTATTTCAGGGGTGTCAAACTCCGGTCCTCGAGGGCTGTACTCGTACATGTTTTCCAAGTCTCCCTGTTGCAACACACCTAAGGCTGTGTTGCAAGAGGTTTGTTTGGACAACATGTACGACTGCAGCCCTCGAGGACCGGAGTTTGTCACCTCTGCTTCTTTTATGTATAATAAATGTGCTATTGGATTGTAATTAAAGGAATACAATCAAGTCGTTTTATTGACCTTTGTGATGGTCGTTTATGTCGTTGCCTCTTGATATCCGAGTGAAGTTGCTGTGCTTTCTCGGCGATAACACCCTCACTCACACTGTCCCCTGCGAGCTGCTTTTCATGAATCCAAAGAAGAAGTTTTTCAACCTTTTCTATTGCTTGAGACCTTTGCTAGGACAGCACGTAGCAATGGTCGACTTAGCATACTGGTACTAGGACGCTAAGTCACACAAACACACACCTTGTTGTTGTTTTTCGATGATCTCCTTCTTCTTTTGTGTCCTCTTCGGCTGAACACTAGCCTGTGGTGGGGTCTTTTTCGGTCCCATAATAGCAAAAGTACTCCACTCGATAGCAAACCACATCTGCACTCAAAGAAAGAGGGTGATGAAAAGTAGCCTGCCAACTACTGTTGCGCTGTTCGACTGTATGGCTTGGTGTTCTTCGCTGGTAACTAGTCCGCCAGCCACAGTGGCGCTCCGTGTGGTTTGGTTCGTCCGCCAAAAAGTAGTTTGTATGCCAAGAGTATAGTCTCGCGAATTTAATGTTCTTATGGCAAAACGTTCGTGAGCTGAGGTATCACTGTATTTCGTTTTGGCTAGCAATGAAATATGACACATGCGTAGGGTGTTTTTCACAGTCAATCAGGAAAATTTTGAGCCGTTCGTAAGGTGACAGCGTCTCAGAGGTTGACAGCTATGGTTGGTTGGAAAATGTCGGTTGCTCTCTGCGAGCTAACACATTTGTGTTCCTGCAGCTGCCATCAACCTACAGCACATTGGAGAGCAGGCAGAGGCCATGTTTGGAGTTGGGTAGGTCAAAGTGCTTGAAATGGAACCGTGCAACTTGTGTCGGATTCGGAGTGTGTGTTCTGTATGTGTGTTTATGTACGTGGTCAACGCGCAGGAAGGGCAACAGCATTCTTGAAGTGGACGACGAAGGTGGGCGCATGTTCCTGCGTGTCCTAATCCACCTCACAATGCATGACTACCCGCCGCTGGTGTCTGGAGCTCTTCAGCTGCTCTTCAGACATTTCAGCCAGAGGCAGGAAGTACTGCATACTTTCAAGCAGGTGACCTTCGCTTTTACCACATCATTTTTCATGTGTTTAGAAAAAAAAGCAAAATTTAATGTAGACAAAAGAAAAAACAACCGCGGGTGTTTGCCAAACATCTTTCCAACCTGGAATCAACCATGGCGGAAAAACAAATTCACGATATGTTTACTCACTCACACCTCTACTGCTCATGAGATCTGAACTACAATCATTCATTAAAAAATAAAATAAATTGGAAAAACAGCAGCCTTTCTCACAGGGGTCACAGGTGGTGTAGCAGTGTTGGGTCTAATGTGACAATGTTTACTACTCATACAATGTTTATGACTCGTAAGCTAGTCTCCTGAAGCATTACAAAGATAGCCTAAACTCGCACGACTTAGCTAGCATCCAGACTTTTATTGACACAAATATTTACTAAATATAACTTTTTCTAACACTTCTTGGAGCAATTGTTGCTTCTTCTAAGCTAGCCTTGGTAAGTATTACAAAGATAGCTTAAGATAGCATGACTAAACTAGCCCAAAGCACTACTAAGCTAAAACGACTAAATATTTACTGAATATGACTAACATTTCCTATGGCAACTTTTGCTTCTTATAAGCTAACATCGGTCAACATTACAAAGATAGCCTAAGCTAGCACGACGTAGCTAGCATCCAGACTTAACTAACATCGGTAAGCATTACAAAGATAGCCCAAGTTAGTATTATTAAGCTAGCATCGTGACTTTTTAACACAATTATTTACTGAATAAAACTTTGTTTTTTGTTTTTTTTGGGGATGTTTTAGCTGCTCTTTGCTCATGACTTCATTTCACTTTGTGTTTGCTGCCCCGGAAATGTGCTTGGTAAGACTGTGCTCAGACTCATTACATTGAGTCTGGATTTTCAGCCCATCTTTTATTTTTTTCCGGGGCTATTGGCGCATAAGATCCATGTCTGCATGTCATCTGAGTACCATCATAACCACTAAAGTCTAAACTGATCTTTTTTCCGCCTGCACAGGTCCAGCTACTCATCTCATCTCAGGATGTGGAGAACTACAAAGTGATCAAGTCCGACCTGGACCGTCTGAGGACGTTGGTGGAAAAGTCTGAACTGTGGGTGGAGAAGAAGACGTCTGGAGGCGGAGCTAGCAAGAAGGAAAAGAAAGACAAAAAAGAAAAAGTGGAGGTAGCACAAAACGATCATCTTGTCCTGTGTGCATGCTGAGCCATAACTTGTCAATGTGAGCATAACCCACTATTCCCTTTAGATTCATTTTTAAGATACATTCAGAATTCAATTCATATTTGGAGGAATTCATTAGCGTCCAAAATAGCGGCATGATGAAAACTGTACATACCATATTTAAACATTACGTTTTACCTCCATCACTTACAAAAAGATTTGAAATGTAATCATAGGTCATGCATTTTAATATTAACTCATTAACTGGTAGATGGTGTGCCTTAATATGTCCACTCCAGTGCCAGGGTTTTTGTCATTGTCACTTGAATTCCAGGACCGGCAGAATAATGACTTTTAGGACGACATAAACATTCAATACAGTGTAAGAAATCTTACACTTGCTTCTTTCATAAGAAAAAAACAATTCCTAAATGGTATGGTGCTGGAGTTATATGAGCTTGAAATGGGGACGGCGGTCCAAGATACAATGCAATACATGCATGTTGTTTTAAAACTCAAAATATTGAAAATGACATATTAACTCATTGACTGACAGACGATGTAGCAAAATGTGTCCACTTCAGCGCTAGGGTTTTTGCCATTGTCACTCAAATTTCAGGACACACACAATATTGAGTTTTAGGACAACATCAACCTTCAACTTCAAACTTTACTCTCATCAGAAAAAAAGTGTTAATTCCTCAGTGATATCACTCTGGAGTTATCTGAGCTTGAAATAGGGGCAGCCGTACAAAATGCAATGTAATATAGCGCATTAAAAACAGCTAAAGCTGGAACAAAGCGCAAACATGGAAAAAAGGGAAATGCTGCCCCCTTATGGGAGGGGAAAACATTGCCAGAGGTCTGACCAGCGCTTTATTGGCACCCCCACAAGTAAAACCCGAACAAATTCAAGAACAGCGCTCCACGTCATATTTTCAATTCCCGAATAAATTTGTGAATGGCAGTGAATGAGTTTATGTAAAAACAATCAAACGTTGAATTTAAAGGACAACCGACGTCTCCGGACAAGTTGTGTCCATAATTTGTAAAATGGCTTCAAATGACTTCTACTGAGCATATTTTACAAAGATTCCACCGCATATAGCTATATTTTACATTTTAAGACTCACGCTGAATATTCAGGAAGTCTTGTTTTTGAGTTGGTGACGAGTCCGTACGTGACGTCACCAAAGGACCGTCCCTGACCGTAAAAAAAGATGCATTGTAGCGGTCCTTCCATCACGTCAATGTATTTTGCTGTACTTGTTTGGTCTGGGGACATCGTGTTACACCCAAAAGCCGCCAGAAGGCCAGAAGAGGGCGTCCAAGCTCCATATAAGGAATTTATCAGCCTGTGGAAACAGAGGTGGGCATAGGAGGTCGCCATTTTGTACCTCTTTTTTGGGGTGAGAGATTTTCCCCCAATGTGGCCTCAAAATGGCACAAATAAATTATTTAATCGATTGCAAACCTGTATGCTTTCCTCTTCAGAACTATTTGAATCCTATTCATAACTGGATGTGTAACAAGAAAGCATATTCTCCGAATCTGAAGCCATTGTTTTGATTCATTAGCAATGCAAGACGTCTTGGCGTGACGTCACGAACTGGGGGCAGGACTTTCTGAAAATGCCCAATTTGCAGCTCAATTTTTTGCAGATTTTGGACACTAAGTCATTTTTATTGGTGTTTTGCATTTGACTAAAAATATCATGCTGCGTGTTTTGGGTATTTTAGATGCTATAAAAGTTTTTCTGATGTCAGTTAAAAAACAAAAAAGTGACGTCAGTTGTCCTTTAAGCCTCATTAACTTGAATGAGGAATGACGAATCAGAAAAAAAGAGTTATTTGCTAAATGATTATGGGTCTGGAGTTATATGAGCTTGAAATGAGGGCGGGTGTTTAAAATACAATGAAATATAGCGCTTTAACAACAGCTGAAGCTGAAACAAAGCGCTAACATGGAAAAAAGGCAAATGCTGCGGCCCTTGTAGGAGGGAAAAAACATTGCTAGAGGTCTGGCCATCGCTTTATCGCCACCACTGCAAGTAAAAGTCATGGAGCCATTTAGCTCACATCCCCAAAAAGTATTTTAATCACAAAAAAATTGTTTGATATTACGTTGTAGCGTAAATATTGGATTGGATTTACATTGATTCGTCCGGCAGTGGAGAAATGAACATTTTACAGCAGCAAAGTGATGAGAGGAAGAGGAAAGGAAAGAAAGAAGGCTAGCTGGCTAGCTATTAGCTGTCTAGCTGACTGGCTTCTAGCTGGCTAGCTGTTGGCTATATCTGGCTATGTATTAGCTATTTATTAGCTATCCATTACCTAGCTAGCTAGCTTTCTATCTATTTGAGTTACTTTGGGGTTGGGTGAACGCTGGCGCATGTGGCTGCCGCTGCTCACCCACAGAAAAACTGAGAGTTTTGAAACGCGCTTAGAAATCAAATGTATTATTATTATGAGTGGGAAGGTCTCTTCTTCTTGAGTAATGGCAATGTGCTGATAAAAATGGAAAAATGTTGTGCCCTGCTGGAAACTTAAAGGACAACCGACACCTCCGCACAAGTTGTGTCCATAATTTGTAAAATCGCTTCAAATGATGTCTATTGAGCGTATTTTACAAAGATTTCAAAGAGACCTCACGTCACGTCACTGAAGGAACGCCCTTGACCGAGAAAGGACACATTGTAGCAGTCCTTTCATCACGTCAATGCATTTTGCGGTACATTGTTTGTTCTGAAAACTTCGTGTTGATGAAATTAGAAGGAAAACACATAAATAACACAATGGTGAATTCTTGTGTGTTGCACTGAGCATCTATTTGATATTCGCTGACAAAAATTCAAAGGAAATAATCAGCCCGTTTCCACAGACTTTGTCGCCATCTTCTGCCTCTTTTGTGTGCTACATCCCCCCCCCCCCGGATACCTCAAAATGACACAGAATAAATTCTTTAATCGATTGCAAACATGGAAGCTTTGAAGAGGTATTTGAATCATATTCATAACTGGATGAGTAACAACAAAGCATATTCTCCGAATCTGAAGCCATTGTTTTGATTCTCGAGCAAGGCAAGACGTCTTGGCGTGACACCACCACGAACAAGGGGGCAGGACCTTCTGAAACTGGTCACTTCCGGTTTCAAATTGAAGTAGTTTTTAGACACTTTAAGTCATTTTTATTAGTGTTTTGCATTTGACTAAAAATATCATAGTGCGTGTTTTCGGTATTTTAGATGCTATAAAACGGTTTTCTGATGTCAGCTAGGAAACAAAAAAGTGATGGCGGTTGTCATTTAACGAATATGTCAGAATATGTCTTTGCATGTATGATCAATATCCGACTTTCTCCCATCCGGTGTTGTTGGCTGTCTCCTCACAGGACTAACAAACATCTGTCACACATGTTTCCCATGTAACATTCCGCCATCTTTTGCAACCATTTCTGACAACCGGGATCTGCTAACCTGTATGCCGCTACCTTCTATGCTGCTAACTTGTATGCCGCTAACATGTATGCCGCTAACATGGCTTTCTTTCTGTGGTGGGTGTGAGGTGGGGCCGTGCTGAGGTCACCCTGGTGAAGGGGCAGCTCCATGTTGATTATTGTTATCTGCTCTCATCTTTTATCGTGACCGTGAAATTTGTCTTTTTTTAATAATAATAACCATGATAGTGTTGATGATGAGGAGAAAGATTATTTGAGTTACTCCTTTTCTGGGTCAAAATTATTAATTTTTATATTTCAGTGATACCTCAGTTTACGAACTTAATCCGGAAAGTATGTGGAAGGTGAAAAGTTCATCTGCCAAACATTTATTTCCCATAGGACACCATTAAAATTAGAATAATCCGTTCCCAGGTCCCCATAAAACGGAATTGTCTACTAAATAAGCCTCGAAACGACACCAAAAAAACTTATTTCATGTATAATAAATGTGCTGTTGTAGTGTAATGAAAGAAATAAACTATACTGTATAATCAAGTCGTTTTATTTACCTTTGTGATAGTCATTGATGTAGTTGCCTCTTGATGATATGAGTGAAGTTGCTGTGCTTCCTCGGCGATCATACCCTCACTCACACTGTCCCCTGCTAGCTGCTTTTTGTTCACCCAAATTAACAGAAGTTTTTCTGTTGATTTCCTGTGGTGGGGTATTTTCCCTCCCATAAAAGCAAAAGTACTCCACTCGATAACAAACCACGTCTGCACGGAGTGCACTCACAGAAAGTGGTTGTGGAAAACTAGTCCGCCAGCCACCGTGGTGCTATTCGACCATGTGGTTTGGTGTTCTTCTGAGAAAAACTGGTCCGTGGCGCTCCGTGTGGTTTGGTTCGTTTCCCGAAAACTAGTTTGTATGCCAAGATTAATTTAATGTTGGTAAGGCGAAAAGTTTGTAAGCTAAAGCGTTTGTAAGATGAGGTATCACTGTATTACAAAAGGCCAAGCTCTCAATTTAGCGGTTTATCTGTGTCCAAACCCTCATCTCTGGTCACGTGACCGAAAGAACCAGATCCGGGATACAAGTGGCCTAAATGAGCTCTCTTCGTTGGGTGTCCGGGCTCTCCCTTAGAGATAAGGTGAGAAGCTCCATCATCCGGGAGGGGCTCAGGGTCGAGCCACTTCTCCTTGACATCGCGAGGAGCCAGATCAGAATCCGAATCAGAAATCCTTTTATCGTCCCACAATGGGGAAATTTGCAAGATGAGGTGGGTCGGGCATATGATGAGGATTCCTCCTGGATGCCTCCATGGTGAGGTGTTCCGGGCAGCCCCACTGGCAGAAGACCCCGGGGACGACCCAGGATGCGCTGGAGAGACTATGTCCCGCAGCTGACCAGGGAACGCCTTGGGATCTGCCAGGAAGACCTGGAAAAGTGGCTGGGGAGGGAAGTCTGGGCTTCCTGGGCTATTGAAACATCTGCCGACCCGACCTCGGATAAGAGGCAGATAATAGATGGTTTGATGGTTTGGTAAATGATAAAGGTGATAGTAAGAGGTTGATCGGTTCCAGTGAAACATGAGTGAAGGCCTTTGGGCCTGAATCATATTGTTTTTGGTCGTTTGGCCGTCTCACATCAGTGAGTCTCGCATGCTGTGTTGACCTGTGCTTCCTACAGGAGGCAGCGGAGGATTCCACGCACACGAAGGAGAAAGGAGACAAGAACAACGAGAACTATCAGAACGTCAAAGAGGTCAGCTGACGGTTGTTTTGTGTCAATCACGCCCTCTTGGCGGGCTTTGCGTGCGCACTTTATTGTTTTTGTTTTTTATTGTGCAAAACACTTTGTTTTTTGGGGTTTTTTTTGGGCTTCGGACGCTGCAACCATTGCGGGTCTGTTTGAAACTTTGCTTATGCTTCAAAACACGCAAATCACATTTCCACCGGAGAGTACTAGTGACTGGATACTAGGCTGTGCTTGCCTTCAAAAGTTTTGATGACTTGAATAGAGGACTGCAGTCAAAATAACACACATCTGCACACCAAGAAAGAAAATGTGGGTCATCTGTGTTAAATTGTTTAATTGTAAATTGTGCCACTTTTATAACCTCCAACCCAACACCAAACTCTCTCACACACGCATATACACACAGGCACACGCTTCTACACATCCGTTGCCAGTATTAGCTGTCTAGTTAGCTATCTAATGTACTAGCTAGCTAACTTTCTATTTGAGTTATTCCAGGTTAAGTGAACACTGGCGCGTGTGGCTGCCGCTGCTCACCCACAGAAGAACTTATTCTGTGACTGCAAAGTGACCTTGAGAGTTTTGAAAGGCGCTTAGAAATGAAATGGATTATTGTTATGAAAGGCAGACAGTTCACCATGCATGCGCACGTTATGCTTTTATCAATCCGACTGTACGCAGCGTTAAAAATAGATATATCATACCTGTAAACCTTGGCTATAAATACATATATAATAATACAATAATAATAGAGACGAGGATTTATATATATATATATATATATATATATATATATATATATATATATATATATATATATATATATATATATATATATATATATATATATAGTGACAGTCGTGCCTGTGGTGGTCGGAGCACTCGGGGCAGTGACCCCCAAACTCGACGAGTGGTTGCAACAGATCCCGGGAACAACATCGGATATCTCGGTCCAGAAAAGCGCAGTGCTGGGAACAGCACGGATACTGCGCAGAACCCTCAAGCTTCCTGGCCTCTGGTAGAGGACCCGAGCTGAAATGGGGACTATATATATATATATATATATACAGTAAAGTCTTGTTATATCGATATTCAAGGGAGTCCGAATATCGATATAACCGGGACTATCGATATATCGTGCATGTAATTTTCTCCGCATAGAAATAGTATCGATATAACCGGGACTATCGATATATCTGATATCGATATAACGAGACTTTACTGTATATATACATATATATATATATATATATATATAAAATCCTCGTCTCACCCACCATGGGTGGTGTCTTTCCCCCATTTTAGCTTGGGTCCTCTACCAGAGGCCAGGAAGCTTGGGGTTCTGCGCAGTATCCGTGCTGTTCCTAGCACTGCGCTTTTCTGGACCGAGATATCTGATATTGTTCCTGGGATCTGTTGCAACCACTCGTCTAGTTTGGGCGTCACTGCCCCGAGTGCTCCGACCACCACAGGCACGACTGTCACCTTTACCTTCCTGCCTCTCTCCAGCTCCTCTCTGAGCCCTTGGTATTTCTCGATTTTCTCATGTTCCTTCTTTCTGATGTTTCCATCACTCGGGACCGCTACATCCACGATATATATATATATATATATATATATATATATATATATATATATATATATATATATATATATATATATATATATATAGGCTGGATAGCTCAGTTGATAAGGCATCGGTTTGGCATATGGGAGACGAGGGTTCGAATCCCACTTGTGGCAGAGAAAATGAGCACAATGAGCACAATGACATCATCCAGTGTGGGTCCTTGGGCAAGACCCTTCACGCTAATGCCTACCTCATACAATGATGAGAGACAATAAATGGAATGACATGCCGGCTCAGACGTCGCCCGGCCAAACAAGGTCTGCGTCAGGTGCTGGGGAACCAGAGCACCCTGATGAAAAATGGGCTACTGGAACAAAGCGGAGATGGACGAGATGCGATAACATGGCTCTGTTGGAATGCTACTACTCAAGCAACCCTAGTCAGAGGGGTTACATGCGGAGAATGGGGGCTGAATGGTTACTTCGAAACCCACAGTCACGGTTGACCACGAAACAACTAGTAGCTCAGTGTTCCAATATCCACAAACGGCAATTGCTATCACAACTTGAGATTGATGAGGTACAACACAAATTCCGAGGTGAAGGGCCCCAGGCTGCCACATCACAGGAAGAGGTTCAACCAGAGATTGGGAGGCAAGCCCCAATGAATAATGAGATTGGGAAGCCAGCCCCAATAAATGAAATGCTGAGCGAGGCAGCAAATGACCTGAGAGATAAGATCATGGCAAGAATGAAAACTGGGCAACGAAGGCACCGATTACAACGGCTATGTGAAGTACCACCTGAAAGTCTCATGGAAACTGTGAATGCAGCACTGAGAACGATCCCGACCGGAACGATCACGGAAACCAATGAGCTGATATACACCTCAGCATCAGTGATCCTAGACATGCTTGGCTACAAGAGCAACCATGAGAGCCACGAGATTCATTACCCACCATGGAAAAGACGGTTGGAGGCCAAGATCAAGGCGGCTCGGAAAGATGTGAGTCAATTGACGGAGACCCAGAGAGGTGTGAATAAAAGGCCAATACCCAAGAGGTACATGCAGATAACCATACCTGAAGCACTCGAAACTGCCAAACAAAGGCTCCAGGCCTTGCCAGTCGCCTAAAGAGGTACACAAAGAGAATGAGGCCAGAAGAATAAACAGGCTGTTCGCAACACAACCTGCGAAAGTGTACGCTCAGTGGCTGGGTTCTAACAGCAGAGCAGACCCTCCAAGGCTGGAAACTGAAAGATACTGGAAAGTCATATGGGAGAAGGAGGTCGCACATAACAGCAGTGCACAATGGCTGGTGACTCTGAAAGAGGAGCACAGCAACCTCCCTGAACAGAACCCAGTTACCATCACAGCGGCAGATATACAAGGAAGAGTCTCAGGTATGAAAAACTGGACGGCACCAGGCCCGGATATGGTCCACACCTACTGGCTAAAGAAACTCACAGCTCTCCACGAGCGCCTAGCAGCACAAATGAACCAGCTGCTGATGGATGGGACTCACCCAGGATGGCTAACCGAAGGGCGAACAATCCTGATCATGAAGGATTCCTCAAAGGGTGCAGTTCCTTCCAACTATCGGCCAATAACCTGTCTCTCCACAACATGGAAGCTCATGTCAGGCATCATTGCGGCTAAGATAAGTGGACACATGGATCAATACATGAGCAAAGCACAGAAAGGCATTAGTAGAGATACGAGAGGTGCCAAACATCAGCTGCTGGTTGACAGAACAGTCGCTCAAGACTGCAGGTCCCGACATACCAACCTGTGCACAGCCTGGATTGATTACAAGAAAGCATATGACTCGATGCCACACACATGGATCAATGAATGCTTGGAGTTGTATAAGGTCAACAGGACCCTGCGAGCCTTCGTTGCAAACTCGATGAGGATGTGGAAAACCACACTTGAAGCCAATGGCAAGCCACTAACGTGTGGCATATACCAAGGTGATGCACTCTCCCCACTGCTGTTCTGCATAGGACTGAACCCCCTCAGTCAGATAATCGCCAAGACAGGCTATGGATACCGCCTCAGAAATAGAGCTATGATCAGTCACCTCCTCTACATGGATGACATCAAGCTGTATGCTAAGAGCGAAAGGGACATAGACTCCCTGATCCACACAACCAGGATCTACAGCAGTGATATCGGAATGTCATTCGGGCTGGAGAAATGTAGTCGGATGGTGACTAAGAGGGGCAAGGTAGTCCACACTGAAGGGGTCTCACTCACTGAAGGAACAATAGCAGACATTGAAAACAGCTACAAGTACCTCGGTATACCACAGGCCAATGGCATCCTCGAATTAGCAACAAGGAAAGCGGCTACGACCAAATACCTCCAGCGGGTGAGGCAAGTCCTCAGAAGCCAGCTCAATGGCAAGAACCGGGCAATAAACAGCTATGCCCTGCCAGTGATCAGATACCCTGCAGGAATAATAAGGTGGCCAAAGGAAGAGATTCAGACCACGGATGTTAAGACCCGAAAACTCCTCACCATGCACGGAGGGTTCCATCCCAAGTCCAGCACCCTGAGACTGTACACAAGCCGTAAGAAAGGAGGCCGGGGACTAGTGAGTGTGAGAGCCACTGTCCAGGATGAAACATCCAAGCTCCATGAATACATCAAAGAGAAGGCTCCAACGGATGATGTACTCAGAGAATGTCTCAGTCAATGGGGAACAGAGGATGAGGTGCTGGAAGAGGGACAATCATGGGAGGAAAAGCCCCTACACGGGATGTACCACCGAACCATAGCAGAAGTGGCTGATCTCAAGAAGTCCTATCAGTGGCTAGAGAGGGCTGGCCTAAAGGACAGCACAGAGGCACTCATCCTGGCTGCCCAAGAGCAGGCCCTGAACACCAGAGCCATAGAGGCAGGGATATGCCACACCAGACAAGACCCAAGGTGTAGGTTGTGCAAAGAGGCACCTGAGACAATCCAACACGTAACTGCAGGGTGTAAGATGCTGGCAGGGAAAGCCTACATGGAGCGCCATAACCAGGTGGCTGGCATAGTCTACCGAAACATCTGTGCGGAGTATGGACTGGAAACCCCAAGGTCAAAATGGGAAACACCTCCCAAGGTGGTGGAGAATGACCGAGCAAAAATCCTGTGGGACTTCCAGATACAGACTGACAAGATGGTAATGGCCAACCAACCAGATATCGTGGTCATTGATAAAGGGGAAAGGAAAGCCGTTGTCGTGGATGTAGCGGTCCCGAGTGATGGGAACATCAGAAAGAAGGAACATGAGAAAATCGAGAAATACCAAGGGCTCAGAGAGGAGCTGGAGAGAGCCTGGAAGGTAAAGGTGACAGTCGTGCCTGTGGTGGTCGGAGCACTTGGGGCAGTGACCCCCAAACTCGACGAGTGGTTGCAACAGATCCCGGGAACAACATCGGATATCTCGGTCCAGAAAAGCGCAGTGCTGGGAACAGCACGGATACTGCGCAGAACCCTCAAGCTTCCTGGCCTCTGGTAGAGGACCCGAGCTGAAATGGGGACAGACACTACAGACGCTACACTACAGACGCTACAGTTTGCCTACCAGCCCAGCATCGGTGTGGAGGATGCCATCATCTACCTCCTCCATACGGCGTTGCTGCACCTGGAGAATGCTGGGAGCACGGTGAGGATCACATTCTTCGATTTCTCCAGTGCCTTCAACACCATCCAGCCAAGTCTACTGGGGGACAAGCTGCGGCATGCCGGAGTCGACCATCACCTCACATCCTGGATTACAGATTACCTCACAAACAGGCCACAGTACGTGAGAGTAAAGAACTGTGAGTCGGGCAGGCTTCTCTGCAGCACCGGAGCGCCGCAGGGAACAGTCCTGGCTCCATTCCTCTTCACCCTCTACACCTCGGACTTCAATTACAACACCCCAACCTGCCACCTTCAGAAGTTCTCTGACGATTCAGCTATTGTCGGCCTCATTACAGAGGGAGACGATAGGGAGTACAGGGGACTGACAAAGGACTTTGTGGACTGGTGCCAGCAGAATCACCTCCAGATCAAAACCAAGGAGCTGGTGGTGGACTTCTGCAGGAAACAATCGTCACCTGCACCATTGAACATCCAGGGTTCGGACATTGAGAGGGTGACCTCCTACAAGTACCTGGGTGTTACTCTCAACAATAAACTGGACTGGACAACAAACATGGATGCCCTAATCAAAAAGGGACAGAGTCGCCTCTTCCTCCTCAGGAAACTGAGGTCTTTTGGAGTTCAGGGGTCACTCCTAAAGACTTTCTATGACTCTGTGGTGGCATCAGCCATCCACTATGGCATTGTCTGCTGGTCAGGCAGCATCACCACCCGGGACAGAAAAAGACTGGAGCGCTTTGTCAAGCGGGCCAGTTCTGTCGTGGGCTGCTCGCTGGACTCTCTAGAGGAGGTGGGCAACAGACGGACGCTAGCTAAACTAAAAGCTATGACGGACAGCCCCTCCCACCCCCTCCTGCCCATCCTGGCAGCTCTGGGTAGCTCCTTTAGCCAGAGACTATTACACCCGCGCTGCAAGAAGGAGAGGTACCGCCGCTCGTTCCTACCGACTGCTGTCAGGCTTCACAATTCCCAATGATCACATGTGAAAAAAAAAAAAAAAAAAAAAAAAAACTGGACACTTGTAAATATGGGTTGTTGCAATATATCTAAATGCATTTCTTGATTCTGCACTATGTACAGTCTTGTTTATGAAATGGTTTTTGCACATCTACATTTGCACAGTATACAGTTGACATTTTTATTTTGTTATTCTTAGAATATCTTGTTTTCTATCCTTTCACTCCTACCCCAACCCCATCCCTCTTCAATTGCTGCTGTGGACTGCAAATTTCCCCATTGCGGGACGAATAAAGGTATTCTGATTCTGATTCTGATTCTGATCTGATTCTGAGACACCACCCATGGTGGGTGAGACGAGTTTTTTTTTTTTTTTTTTTTTTTTTTTTTATATATATATATATATATATATATATATATATATATATATATATATATATATATATATATATATATATATATATATGTGACGGGTGTCACAACAGTGACTGTCTTCGTCTCCACGATGCTGCCGTCTTAATGAGACCAGACGCGTGAATGTGTCTTTTTATTTCTTTTATTTCCTGAATCTCCTCGAGATTGTTCTGGAAACTATGGGTGGGACATGGTGCCACACTGCGCCGTTGCGTCACTTCCTTCATAATTTAATAATCTAAGTGCACAACTCCGTTACATATATATAACAACTGTACTCCCTGGTGCGGCCCCACCCCTCGACCACCCCGGACGGAAATGAACAAAATCTGACTATCCGTGAGTTTTACTTTATTTTACAACATACGGGTAACTTCATATTAATGTTTCAAATTGTTCACAAAAAAATAAGAGATAAATACTAATAATTAAGTAATATGTAAGATGTAGATCGACGTAGGTCGACGTAGGCCGACGTGGAGCAACATTCCCAAATTCGGGAATTCAATTCCTGAATAAATTTGTGAATGGCAGTGAATGAGTTAAACAAGATAAAGTGGCCAGTCGTGTGATAATACTGATCAATAACTTTGTGAATTATGTCTATGTAAGCTGTCATTCGTACAGGAGTGATCCATCGATGAAAAGGTTTCTTCAGTTGTCATCTGTACTTCTTTGAACGTGTCTAACGTTTCGCTTCTCATCCGAGAAGCTTCGTCAGCGAACTAAAATTTTGCTGGTAGCTTTGGCCCTTATATCCCTACTGTCCAGAGGTGGCAGTGCCAGACCTCTGCTGTGATAGGTCCCTGCTCGAAGGATGGGGGAAGCAGAGGAGTAGTCCCTGAGGCTACACTTATTACCTTATTGTCCTGACTGATTATGGTCGATGAATGACCCTGATTGCCCCATTCACTGCTTTGATAGGTCCCTGCTCTAAGGTTGGGGGTAGCAGAGAACCTTTCCCTGAGGTGACACCGATTACTTCTATTGTCCTGACTGATTATGGTCTACGACTGGCCTGATTGCCCCATACGCACTGGTATCACCTCATTAGCATGACTAAACCTATGTGGTAATGATCTATGAAGTCTGTTGTCAGCACGATCCAAATTAAACCTCACACCAACATGGCGATTTAGTGAAGGGATTTGCTGTTTTAAAAAAATAGCTTCTTTTACTTCTTTCAGAATTATGCAGCACAATTGAGCTACTGCGATGAATGTGGGAATAATGGTTTTAGAACCATGTGTATCGTATCCAAGTGTCACAAAAAAATGATGTTCCAATTTTTTTTAATAGTAAAAAGCTTCTGTCATATCTGCTGGTTTGAGTTGTCCTTGTTCAATCATGGAGGAAGGACCTGGAATAGGTGTTGACCCAGGTGGTTACAAAAGCAAAATGGTCATAATTACTGATGTAAATAATGGAAGGGTATGCGAGAAGCGATGACTTTTGGAGTGTGCGCAATATACTTGTTGTTAAGCAGATTTTGTTGTCTTGTCATAGATCCTGGAGAGGCTGAACAAGATGTGCAGCAGCGGTGTGTGGAAGAAGCAACAGAGGTTGTTGAAGAACATGGGGGCTCATAAAGTAATGCTGGACATGCTGCAAGTCTCCTACGACCAGGTCAGACCAACATTCAAATACAGTGATACCTCAGCTCACGAACTTAATTGGTTCCCAGAAAGTGTGTGTCAGGCGAAAAGTCATCTTCCAAATTTGTTTCCCATAAGAAACCATTAAAATGAGAATAATCCGTTCCCAGGTCCCCAGAAGACATAATTTTCTACTAAATAAGCATTAAAACTACACAAAGCCGCGAGAGTGGCTGCCTTTCCAGCAGCTCCTGTGTTTTGCTTTTCTACTTTCATTTCTTTCATAACTTTGCTGCTGTGAAATGTAAATTTCTCCACTGCTAGACTAATAAAAGCAAATCCAATCCAATCCAATCCAAAATATACCTTATTTTATGTATAATAAATGAGCTATATTATTGTAATTCAAGAAATAAATTGTGCTGTAAAATAAAGTCATTTTATTTACACATGCAGCCTTAATAGCGTCCTTGTTCTTCAGGATGGTAGCAATGGTTGACTTTGCGTAATGGTACTGGGACGCTAAGTCACACATACGCACACCTCGTTGGTGTTTTTCGATGATCTACTTCTCCTGCTCGACCGTAATGTTCTTTTGTATTTTCTTCGGCTTAACACTAGCCTGTGGTGGGGTCTTTTTCAGTCCCATAATAGAAAAAGTACTCCACTCGATAACAAACCACGTATGCACTCAAAAGAAAGTGGGTGTGGAAAACTAGTCCGCCAGCCACCGTGGCGCTGTGCGAACGTGTGGTCTGGTGTTCATCCGCCGAAAACTAGTCTGCCTGCCACTGTGGCCCTCCTTGTGAGTTGGTTCGTCCGCCGAAAAATAGTTCGTTAGCCAAGACTATATTTTTGCGAATTTAATGTTTGTAAACTGAGGTACCACTGTACATGATTTCCATTGTCATGCGGATGATATGCAGGTTTATGGTCTTTTAAAGGTCAACCGACACCATTTTTTTTGTTTTCTGACATCAGAAAAATGTTTTATAGCATCTAAAATACCCAAAACACGCAGGCTGATATTTTTAGTCAAATGCAAGACACCAATAAAAATGACTTAAAGTGTCCCAAAATTACTTCAAGATGACCTCAGAAAATTTCAGTTTTAGAAGGTCCCGCCTCCTTGTTCGTGACGTCACACCAGGACGTCTTTACTTGCTCGAGAATCAAAACAATGGCTTCAGATTCGGAGAACATGCTTTCTTGTTACTCATCCAGTTATGAATATGATTCAAATAGTTCTGAAGAGGAAAGCATAAATGTTTGCAATCGATTAAAGAAGTCCTTCTGTCTCATTTTGAGGCGTCTGGACTCCAATGTAGTGCCCAGAAAATGCCCAAGCTCTGTTGGAAATGGGCTGATTTGTCTGCTGGGAATTTGTGTCAACTAGTGTCAAATAGTAGTCTTGGTGCAACAAACAACGATTCACCATGGCGTTATTTATGTTTTTTCCTTCTAATTTCGCCATCAACATGGATCAATCATCAAAGTTTTCAGACCAAACAAAGTACCCAAAATGCATTGTGTGTCGCTTTCTCGGTCAGGGGTGTTCCAGACGTGACGTCACGTCAGGCATCGTCATCAACTTGAAAACAAGACTTCCTGAATATTCAGCGTGCGTCTTACAACGTACAATATAGCTATATGCCGTGGAATCTTTGTAAAATACGCTCAGTAGAAGTCATTTGAAGTGATTTTACAAATCATGCACACAACTTGTCCGGAGGTCTCGGTTGTCCTTTAAATCAGAAGGAACGGTATGCCTTGTACAATTTCTGCTGAACTTGTTTTGATTTTATTGCTGTTAGCAATAAAACCAAAACAGGAAGTTGAAGTCACCCCAAAAATTGTCAAATTCTTCTTTTCTTCCCTTTTTTGGTCTGTAGAACGATATGAAGATGCAAGAGATCATCAGATACACACACCTGTTTCTGCAGAAGTTCTGTATGGGCAACCAGGAGAATCAAGCCCTTCTGCACAAGAACCTTAGCCTCTTCCTCAATCCAGGAGTAGGTAGCTTCTTGTCCTGTTTCCCGTGGAGATGTTAACTTAATTTCATTTTGAGAAAAAAAAATACAGGTAAAGAGGCAGTATGGTGCCACTGGGCATCCGGCCTGCTGGAGTCATAATACTTATATAAAATACAGAAAGAAAGCTCGCGGGGTGTTTAGCTTCTCCAACACAATTTAGCAACCCTGCTACTGTGCCTAACCACTTTTGCCATCCCTCTCGTCCGGTGAATGTGTTTTGAAGAAAAAAACATCTTGACCCTTATAGACTCTTATATTGGATAATCATGGAGGCTTGGAGACTCCCTTCAAAGCATATATAGTGATACCTCAGCTTACGAACTTAATTGGTTCCCAGAAAGTGTGTGTAAGGCCAAAAGTTCATCTGCCAAACATTTATTTCCCATAAGAAACCATTAAAAATGAGAGTAATCCGTTCCCAGGTCCCCATAAAACATCATTTTCTACGAAATAAGCCTCAACACTACACAAAATATACTTTATTTTATGTATAATAAATGTGCATATTGTCATTCTTCTTTTCCTTTCGGCTTTTTCCTTCAAGGTGTCGCCACAGCAAATCAGTGTCCTCCGTTTTATTGAACTTTGTGATGGTAGTTGATGTAGTTGCCTCTTGATAATATCCGAGTGAAGTTGCTGGGTGATAATACCCTCACTCACACAGTCCCCTGCTAGCTGCTTTTCATTCATCCCAATCAACCGAAGTTTTTCAACCTGTTCTATTGCGTGAGACTTTTGCTTAGACACCACAGAAACACCCTTAGCCTCACGTAGTAATGGTCGACTTAGCATACTGGGACGCTAAGTCACACAAACCCACACTTTGTTTTTGAAGATCTCCTTCTTCTGCTCGACCTTCATTTTCTATAGTGTCCTCTTCAGCTGAACACTAGCCAGAGGTGGGATCTTATTCGGTCCCGTAATAGCAAAAGTACTCCCCTCGATAGCAAACCACGTCTGCACTCAAAGAGATTATGGAAATCTAGTCCGCCAGCCATCGTGGCGGTGTGTGGTTTGGTTTGTTTGCCGAAAACTAGTTTGTATGCCAAGATTATACTCTCGCGAATTTAATGTTTGTAGGATAAAGCGTTTGTAAGATGATGTATCACTGTCTTCACAATTGTTTACATATTAACCCACTCCTTAGCATTGGTCATCATATGCCTGCGTAAGCTCTCAGTTGTACAGAAGTGGTCCATCAATGAAAAGGTTTCTTCAGCCGTCATCTGTACCTCTTAACTCATTCCTCCCGGCAAACGACTACAGTCGTTGTGTTTTTACTTCAGTCTATCCCGAGTCACGCCTCCAGTCAGGCTGAAGCGATAACAAATAATGCCGGAGGCCGACTACAAGCGGGCCGTGAATAGATGTTAACCCGTTACGGACGATTGTGCTTCTAGATCGAGAAAATGAAAGGTAGCAATTCAAGTGCAGATTGAAACTGATGCGGCACAAGTTACATGTCCCTTTGAAACAGATTATATGCATCTTTGCCTTTAATAGCGTCAGTGACATCATCTCCTTCATGCGTAACACAATGTGCCTATCCTCCATCTTCAAAGCGCCTTCTATTTTTCGTCATGGATGAAATACCATGTAAGTATGTGTTGTAACTATTTTATGAGCTATTCAGAAGAGGTTTACCTTGATTCTGAATTGCATAAACTAACGCTAACTTCTTTATTTACCGAGAAATATTAAAAATACAGAGTATCCTGAATTCGGAACATTCTAACGCTAACGCTATTTACATGATGATATTGTTGATCCTGACTTGGTACCCAACAGTGACGTGCGGTGAGGTTCATGGGTGGTGAGGCACTGACGTCATCACAGTCAGATTTACAAACATATGAACTCCACAGAGTAGCTTATTCACCATTTGATTGGCAACAGTTAATGTGTTTTGTTTAAAATAATAAGAATAATAATACATGTCATTTATAAGCGCCTTTCAAAATTCACAAGGACACTTTACAGTCACAGAATGCCATGTCAGCATTCTTTATATACTGTATACAAACTGTAGCATAGAAAAAAATAATTTAAAAAAACGTTCTTATCGCGTTACCTTTTTGCTTATAAATGAAGTCCAAGTCTCTCTGTCTCAATGGAGATCACTGCCAGTGAAGAAAGTCGTCCTTGATCAGTCCTGTTCCGACTGTTTTAGTCTTTTCAGTGCTGAGAATGAGCGCTCCACTGATGCTGGAGTAGCTGGAAGAGTGAGCACGAGCTGAAGCAACTTTGTCGCTTCAGGAATAGTCTGAATTAGATCCTTCTTGGCCAAAAAGCTGTCCAGGAGATTGACATTCTTCCCTCACTGTTTGTGAGCTATACAGTCCGGTGTTGGTCTTCCTTTAATTATTATCTCCTGCTTTGATTGAAAGTCCAATTTAGAAATTTCTTTCAATTTAGATATGAAATCCACCATTCTGAAAATAAGGCCAAGCAACACGAAAAAATGACTGGATGGTTGCACTTAACTTCCTAACTGTTTACTGTAGCTTGCTGTCACTAATTCTGTTATTCTCCAGCCGAGGAGTCGCAAGAAGAATCTCTAATCACCAGCGCCCCCTGTCATGAGGCAGGAAAACTGTGCCTCACCTATGCACACAGTTTTGATAAAAATAACACTGTAGTACAGTGTTTATAATTTACAGTGACTGTACATTATATACACCAGCTAAACTGTAGAAATTTAGTTCATAATAATAAAAGTGTAATAAAAGTGTTTGAACACTTTAATAGCGATATGCAGAGGGAAAGCAATGCACTGCAGAGCAAGCCAGCACAGTTAGCATAGTGATTGCTGCCTCACCGCTCGTCTCCACTTCGTATATTTGAACGGTAAATGTGAAAATTCAGCGATTTTGAAAAAAATAAAATGGTGAAGTTAAATGGAAAAGAACGGTAAAGTACAAATCACTAAATAAATAGAACTGTTTAATTTATTTTGTCATTTGACTACCCGATGCGAATAATTGTAAGTGAATGGTGCATTTTCCACTAATAGCAGTACCTCATAGCTTTGCATTCTCAATATGATTATTGAAACGGAGGTCCATATGTTTTTTTTTTTGTAAAATACCTATGTACTGTATATCTTTCCAGATCCTGATGAGAATGAAATATATGGCCATGTTGATGAAGACATTTTGGCATGTGACACAGTCGTGACTGTTGCATTGCTGAACCTCTATCACAATTCAAATACTTTCGAGCTGATCAACTACGTGCTTCCTACGCTATCTCCAGGAAATCACTCAAATGGTGGAAATACCTGTTCTGGTTTCTAGTGGATATTTGTATTTGCAATGGATTTATACTGATGAAACTCTCTCCATGCCATCAAGTGAAAACCAGAACAGGTCGCCTTCGAAAAAGGACTCAGTTAGAATTCAAGACAAGCTTCGCTCATCAGTTGTTTGGCAATTACAGAAGGAAAAGAAAAAGAGAATGCATGAAGGAGAATGACACTGTTGCCTTCCTTCATTGGCCAGTAGAATTGGATAAAAAGAGAACATGTAAAGAGTGTGCAAAGAAGAAAATTTGTCGCGAGCCAAGAACAGGTTGTGAGCAATGCAAGGTGAACCTATGCATTCCATGTTTTAAACCATACCACAAATAAAAACATCCTGAATTATTTTAAATGCATTCTAGGTTTATTTCATGCATATGTAACTTGTGAATGCATTTTGTTGTAATTTGCAGGTTTTGGAAAAAAAATATTCATTAATATTGTAATAATTTTCTAAAACTTCAATCAATTTCGCAAAAAAACTTTATCTTATTCTATTATATGTTATGAAAGTGTACTGAAAGGTTCATAAAGATTGAACAACACATAAAGAAGTTATAACAGTTTATTTGAACACACATGTTAGTTATGAATTTCCTGCTGAACCCACTCAGGGAGCACACTACAAAGCTAGGCTGCAGACTTTCCGAGGCTGTGGGGCAGGGGTGCTCACACTTTTTCAGCATACGAGCTACTTACAAAAACTACCAAGTCAAAATGATCTACCCACGACAAAAATGCAAAACATAATTATTTTCAAATGTTTTAAGGATTCTTTGTATGTACAATGTATGTTGATGTACCTTGCATAACTGAATAAGCCAATATTGCACAACACACATAATAACTACATATGCATAACATAATAAATAACTATTAACATTTTTTTTGTAATTCCCTGAGTTTACTTTGATGACTTGCACTGAATTGAATCAGACAGGGATGCATAGTCCGGACAGTAGCTGCTGACAGCCAGCCTCAAGCACATTTCCAAATGTTCATCATTCATGGTGGAACAGTATTTGGACTTAATGATCTTCATGTAGGAAAAGGCTGACTCACATAAATAAGTGGAGCCGAATAATGCAGTCAAGGAGGTAGCACATTTCCTCAAGTTAGAGTACTTTTTCTGTGTGAGTAAGTTACAGAACTGTCCAAGTCTCTGAACAAGGAGTCAGCTGCTTCAACGAATGCTTCTTTTACCATCTCTCCGTCTTGGAAGGACTTATTGTTTTTAACGATGGCGTGACTCACCCGGAAAGATGCTTCGGTGGCGACTTTCGCTTTTGAAGTATGTTGAGTGAAAAAATGACTGCTGTCCGGACAACTGGGATTTCAGTTCGTCCAACGTTCTCTTTCTCAGCTGGCTTTTCGGCGTGAAGTCAATGTCGTATTTTCCATGAACAGTCCAAAAATGGCGCTCCACATTTTCCCATTCCGTATGAAAGTAATATGTTTTGCCCCCTTACTTGGTCCCGCTTTCTCACTCATTTTGATCACCATATGTTTTAGCAAGGTCATAAAACCTGAGGTAATTCGCTGACTAGCTTGTAAATTTTGCTGCATTTAGCGCCGTTGTTTACGCATGCACGGCAACCTAAAGGTAAAAATTCAGTTGTCATCTGAATGGTTGCCCTGTATGTCAATCAAGTGACGGGTCGTTTGATAGGCTGACAAATGTTTTTTTTACTGTCACGCTGCGATCGACCAGTACTACCTCCGCGATCGACCAGTAGATCGCGATCGACGTAATGAGCACCCCTGCTGTGGGGGAAGAAATGCAAAATGCCTGCTCGGGAGGAAAGACTTAAGAAGTACAGATGACAGTTGAAGAAAACTTTTCATCGATTGGTCATAATACACTGATTTTTTTTTATGTCAGTCATGATGTTGGGCTTTTGTAGTTTGTTGATTATGCTGTGTTCCAACTGTCTGCGGTATGAGTTGGACGACGGTCTGTGACTTGCTCTGTTTCCGTGCAGCTGCTGGAGGCGGAGACGGTCCAGCACATCTTCAGCAACAACTACCAGCTATGCACCGAGATATCGGAAAGCGTCCTGCAACATTTCATCCACTGCTTGGCCACACACGGACGCCATGTGCACTACCTCAACTTCCTGCACACCATCATCAAAGCCGAGGGCAAGTACGTCAAGAAGTGCCAGGACATGATCATGACCGAGGTGAGGGTCCGTCTGAGGGTTTTATAATAATAATACATTTGATTTTTAAGCGCCTTTCAAAACTCTGGTGCGTGTGGCTGTAAAGTGACCGAGAGTTTTAAAAGACGCTTACAAATCACATTTATTATTATTATTATTATTATTATTATTATTATTATTAAATGCAGACAGTTCACCGCGCATGCGCACGTTATGCTTTTATCAATACGACTGTACGCAGCAATAAAAAACATATATCATACTAATTCCCATATCAAAGTTTTCGGAAGCTGTACATTATTTGAAATGATATAAAACCCTAACAATGCCTGATTAAAATTTACAAATTAACTAGCTGACTATCTAGCTAGCTATATGGGTATCTAGCTAGTTATTTATTTGCTATCTATTAGCTATCTATCTAGCTCGCTATTTACAGTATTAAGTGTTTAGTTAGCTATCTACTGTATTAGCTATATATTAGCTAGCTAGCTTTCTATTTGAGTTACTTCCAGGTTGAGTGAATGCTGGCACCCACAGAAAAAAATATGTTTAAAAAATCCGTTTAAAATTGCTTTCAATGTCTAGTTCAATCGGCTATTTTATTATTTATCATTTCACTTATGGTTTTATTGTTGTGTACTTTTTTATTGTTTTTATTGTAAAGTGACCTTGAGAGTTTTTGAAAGGCGCTTAGAAGTCAAATGTATCATTATTATTATTATTATTATTATTATTATTATTATTATAATAATAATAATACATTTAATTACAAGCGCCTATCAAAACACCCAAGGACACATTACAATAAAAACAATAAAACAAAGCACACAACAATAAAACCATAAGTGAAATGATAAATAATAAAATAGCGATTGAACTAGACATTGAAAGCAATTTTAAATTGATAGGTTTTGAGGAGACTTGAAAATAGGGAGGGAGTCAATATTACGGATGTTGGGTGGAAGTGAATTACAGAGTTTGGGAGCAGAGTGGCTGAAAGCTCTGCATCCCATCGTGGTGAGACGGACAGAGGGCACATAGAGGTGAAGGGAGGATGAGGACCTGAGGGACCGAGAGGGAACGGAGATTTGAAGCAGGTCAGACAGATAGGGAGGGGCAAGGTTATGGATGGCTTTGAATGTCAACAGAAGTATTTTGAATTTGATTCGATGTTTAACAGGGAGCCAGTGAAGCTGCTGGAGGACAGGGGTGATGTGGTGAAAAGAGGGAGTTCCAGTGATAATCCGGGCTGAAGAATTTTGGACTAGTTGAGTTTATGGAGAAATTTCTGATTGACACCAAAGAGAAGTGAGTTACAATAATCGATGCGGGAGGTGACGAGACTGTGGATAAGGATAGCAGCGGAGTGAGGGGTGAGCGAGGGACGGAGACGATTGATATTACGGAGGTAGAAATATGCAGACCGAGTTATGTTATTTATATAGGAGTGAAAAGATAGTGAGCTATCGAGGATGACACCCAGGCTCTTGACCTGAAGGGAGGTTGAACTGTCAATGGTGAGAGAGAAACTGTTTGTTTTGTGTAGGGTGGATTTGGTACCGACAAGGAGAAGTTCAGTTTTTTCACCGTTAAGCTTGAGAAAGTTATGGGAAAGCCAGGATTTAATTTCTGGGAGGCAAAGTGAGAGGAATGAAGGTGGAAGAAAGGCATTGGGTTTGCTGGAGAGGTAGAGTTGGGTGTCATCCGCGAAGCAGTGAAAGTCAGTGCCAAACTTGCGGGAAATATTGCCAAGAGGAAGTAGGTAGATAATAAAGAGAAGGGGCCCCAGGACAGACCCTTGAGGCACACCAGAGGACACAGGAGAGGACCGTGATGTGAGCGAGTTGATTTGGATCAATTGTGACCGATCAGACATATAGGAGTGAAACCAGCGAAGTGGGGTGTGCGTGTGCCTAGGGTGGAAAGTCTGTCGAGCAGGATAGGGTGAGAAATGGTGTCAAAAGCCGCGGTCAGGTCGAGAAGGATGAGGATGGAGAGTGAACCGGCATCGGCTGCCATGAAAAGATCATTCGTGATTTTTATGAGATCCGATTCAGTACTGTGGCGGGGACGGAAACCAGACTGGAATTGTTCGTAAAGGTTATTGTGAGTGAGGTGTGAGTGAAGCTGGGACGCAACTGTTTTTTCTAGGATTTTGGCGATGAATGGAAGATGGGAAATTGGACGTAAGTTATTGAAATTGATTGGATCTGTGCTAGGTTTTTCAGGATTGGAGTAACAGCTGCGGTTTTGAGTGGGATAGGAACAATTCCAGTTGATAATGAGGAGTGAATATTATTATTATTATTATTATTATTATTATTATTATTATTATTATTATTATTATTATTAAATGCAGACAGTTCACCGCGCATGCGCACGTTATGCTTTTATCAATACGAGCGAATACACAGCGATAAAAAATATGTATTATACCTGTAAACCTTGGCTAATAGCTGCCCTTATAAATGATTACAATTCCCGTAGCAGTTTTCCTACGCCGTACATTATATGAAATGATAAAAACCGCTAACAATGCCGGATTAAAAATTACAAATTAACTAGCTGGCTATCTAGCTCGCTATCTACAGTATTAACTGTCTAGTTAGCTATCTACTGTATTAGCTATGTATTAGTTAGCTAGCTAGCTAACTTTCTATTTGAGTTACTTCCGGGTTGAGTGAATGCTGGTGCGTGTGGCTGCCGCTGCTCACCCACAGAAAAAAAATGATCTTGTGACTGTAAAGTGACCTTGAGAGTTTTAAAAGACGCTTTGAAATAAAATTTATTATTATTATTATTATTATTATTATTATTATTATTATTATTATTATTATTATTATTATTGATGAGAAGGTTTCTTCAGCCGTCATCTGTACAAATTTGAAGGTTTCGGACGTTTCGCCTCCTATCCAAGAGGCTTCGTCAGCGAACTAAAGTCTGACTGATCGTGTCGGCCCTATTTATATATCCCTAATGTCCAGACATGGTGGCGCCGGACACAGCTATGGGTTGAGGGGGGCAGAGGACCCCTCAACCCCTCCCTGTGGCCCCACTGATTGTTCCTACATTCCTTACTAACGACTGGCCTATTTGCCCCACTCCCACCGGTATCACCTCATCAGCATTACGACCCTCACCAGCATTACGAAAGTTGCCTAACCTGTTTTGCCTAAGCAGGCTATTGTATGAACGATCCAAATTGAACCTCACCCCACCAGACCGGTTTAATGAAGGATTTTGTTGTTTTATAAGAATCGCTACTTTTACCCCCCTTTCAAACCAGCTACGTTCTTTCGCTAAGATTTTAACCTCATTGTCGTCAAATGAGTGGTTGCTAGCTTTTAGGTGCAAATGTACTGCCGATTGAGGCCCACTTGTATTATCCCTGCGATGTTGATAAAGTCTTTTTTTGAGAATTTGTTGAGTCTCCCCAATGTACTGCTCTTTACAATTTTCATTCTTACAATGTATGGAATAAACTACATTACTTTGTTTTTCATTTGGTAGCCTATCTTTTGGATGCACTAATTTTTGCCTTAACGTGTTTATCGGTTCAACCTGAGAGTAGGGACCTATCATAGCTGTGTCCGGCGCCACCATGTCTGGACATTAGGGATATATAAATAGGGCCGACACGACCAGTCAGACTTTAGTTCGCTGACGAAGCCTCTTGGATAGGAGGCGAAACGTCAGAAACCTTCAAATTTGTACAGATGACGGCTGAAGAAACCTTCTCATCGATGGACCACTCCTGTACGACTGAGAGCTTACACAGACGTATTATTATTATTATTATTATTATTATTAATAATATCATTATTATTATGAAATGCAGACAGTTCACCGCGCATGCGCACGTGATGCTTCCCGGCGTAGACACGACTCTTTATGTAACCAAGTTTGGTCTCTGCAGCTGACCAATGCCGGCGAGGATGTAGTTGTCTTCTACAACGACAAGGAGTCTTTCAACATCATGCTGGAGCTGATGGCCGAGAGCAGGGAGGGCATTGGAGAGAACAGCCCGCTCAGGTAAATCCATCGACCGAATGGAAAAAGGTGATGTAGAAGATGCCGCTGTGGTGTGCAGGTACCACATCTCCTTGGTGGAGTTGCTGGCGGCGTGTGCCGAGGGCAAGAATGTCTACACGGAGATAAAGTGCACATCGCTGCTGCCGCTGGAGGATGTCGTCCGTGTGGTGACGCATGAGGACTGCATTACCGAGGTTGGCGCTACAGTAAAACCTTAGCTGACGGATTCAGCTCACAAACTTTTTGTCTCTAGAACATTGAATTTGCGAGCATATAGTCTCAGCAGACGAACCAAACCACACGGGGCCACGGTGGCTGTCGGACTAGTTTTCCTCACCCCCTCTCTTTGAGTGCAGACGTGGTTTGTTTTCGAGTGGAGTCATTTTGCTATTATGGGAGCGAAAAAGACCCCACCACAGGCTAGTGTTAAAGGACAACCGACGCCTACGGACAAGTTGTGTCCATAATTTGTAAAATCACTTCAAATTACTTCTACTGAGCGTATTTTATAAAGATTCCACCAAATATAGCTATATTTTACGTTGTAAGACTCGTGCTGAAAATTCAGGAAGTCTTATTTTTGAGTTGGTGACGATACCTACCGTGACGTCACAGTAGGTATCGTCATCAACTCAGAAACAAGTCATTTTAATGATTTATTATGGGAAATAAATGTTCAGAAGATGAACTTTTCACGTTATACACACTTTCTGGGAAACAATTATGTTGGTGAGCTGAGGTATCACTGTATTTGTTTTTGGATGTGCATGCTGGGAGATTGCAGTCCACCGTTGCAATTGAGGTTGGCAGCGTAGTAGCGCAGCTGAATGAAAAAATGCGTGTCAGAATCCTGTGGTTGGTTCCCAGTCACACTTTACTGCTCTGTGGATCTGCCGTTCGGCCATTTTGTTTCTGTCCAGGTAAAAGTGGCTTACGTCAACTTTGTTAATCACTGCTACGTGGACACCGAAGTGGAAATGAAGGAGATCTACACATCCAACCACATCTGGAACCTCTTTGAGGACTTCACCGTGGACATGGCCCGAGTACGCAGAAACCTTTTGCTGTCTTAGCATCGACCTGTGATCGCTAAAGGGGTGTGTGATCCCGGCAGGTGTGCAATAAGCGAGATAAGCGACTTTCTGATCAAGTCTTGGAGAAGTATATCATCAACGTGGTTTTTGACACCATCAATGCCTTCTTCAGCTCACCCTTCTCTGAAAATAGCACCTCGTTGCAGGTCAGATCAAGCTTTACCTCTGCTGTGGTGTGCTTTGTCTTGACTTTGCCGCATCTCCTCTCGTCGTCAGAGTCATCACACCATCGTGACGCATTTGCTGCAGTCATCCGTTCGCCTCCTGGATTGTCCCTGGTTGCAGCAGCAGCACCGGAACCAGGTGGAGACGTGCATCAAGACCCTGGCGGTCACAGGTGACCATTCGTTTAAGATGAGGCATCTTGTTGCTCAGTTTCTTTTAGAGACGAATACCTCTACTGCTCTGTCCCTCGAGGTGATAAGATTGTAGTGTGTGGTGTATTAACCTCAACAGTTATCTACAGGTTGTTTGGATGCAAAGACTTGCCGTACCTTACGTTTGTCATCTACTGCGCATGTGTGTAAATGTTCTCCACCCTCTTCCCCATGACGGTCTGCTTCGAAGCAGACCCACCCCACATTACCTCCCCCCTTAGCTTAAAAGTAATGTCAATACTGTCTAAACTGTATTTTCAATAGACATTAACATTAACTTAGAATAATATATTCACATTACCTTAGCCATCATACTGCATAACAACTTCTAAACAGTAAACTCAATGTGAACATTTTGTATTACAACATCACATTCAATCTTTGTAACGTGAAGGGCATTTTGTTTTACGTCCTGAACGTATTAAAACCACTGTTTCCGACACAAGTGGTTCTGGCGGGTTCGGTGCACCAGCTGGTGCTGCAGGTGCTGTGGACTCTGGTTCGCCAAGGTCTCTGTCCTGCTCACTATCTTGTTCATGTCCAGGATCAAAAGTGTCCGGTAGGTATCGAGGGTGCAATTGGTCTTCATGGCGCCTGTATACCTGTTCAGTCTCATCTTGCACATGGTATGACATGGGTCCAGTCTGTTGTGTCACTACCCCAGGGATCCATTTGGGGTGCTCTCCAGCTGTGTTGCGGAGATAGACAGGATCGTCCACATCAAAGTGTCTTTCGGTACCTTGACATCATGTTCCTCCTTCTGCCTGAACTGTCTCTTCCTCACCGTCTCAGAGATGTTCGGTTTCAGGAAATCCAGTCGTGTACGCACGTGTGTTTTTAAGAACAGGTCTGCTGGCGTCTCTCCTGTTGTACTGTTCGGCGTTGTGCGATAACGCAGCAAGAAGTGTGAGATCTTATCCTCAACACTCACGGTCTCTGCTGCAAGCTTCTTCATGCCTTCTTTGAAGGTTGTAAGGTTGTCAGCAAGTCCATTTGTAGCAGGATCCTTTAGTGCTCCAGTTGTGTGAAGGATTCCATTTCTTTTCACGAAGAGCTGGAACTCATTTGACATGAAGGTTTTGGCATTGTCTCTGACAATCTGCTCTGGTATGCCTTGGGCTGCAGACAACCTTTTGAGTCTTGTGATGGTGGCTGCTGAGGTTATCTGAGACATTCTGAAGACCTCGAGCCACTTGGAGTAAGCATCGACCACTATCATGAACATGTGATTCATGAATGGACCTGAAAAATCAATGTGGATTATTCTCCACACTCCTCCAGGAAACTCCCATGGGTGTAAGGCTGTCATGCTGTCATTGTCCCTGTTCCGTTGTGACGCATGAGGACTGCATCACAGAGGTTGCCGCTACAGTAAAACCTCAGCTGACGGATTCAGCTCACAAACGTTTTGTCTCTAGTCCATTGAATTTGCGAGCATATAGTCTCGGCAGACAAATCAAACCACGCGGGGCCACGGTGGCTGGCGGACTAGTTTTCCTCACCCCCTCCCTTTGAGTGCAGACGCGGTTTGTTATCGAGTGGAGTAATTTTGCTATTATGAGAGCGAAAAAACCCCACCACAGGCTAGTGTTAAAGGACAACCAACGCCTACGGACAAGTTGTGTCCATAATTTGTAAAATCACTTCAAATGACTTCTACTGAGCGTATTTTACAAAGATTCCACCGCCTATAGCTATATTTTACGTTTTAAGACTCGCGCTGAATATTCAGGAAGTCTTGTTTTTGAGTTGGTGACGATACCTACCGTGACGTCACGGTAGGTATCGTCATCAACTCAGAAACAAGTCATTTTAATGATTTATTATGGGAAATAAATGTTCAGAAAATGAACTTTTCACCTTACACACACTTTCTGGGAAACAATTATGTTCGTGAGCTGAGGTATCACTGTATTTGGCCCATCTTTGTATGCGAGCTGCTGCCATTGGTGGTAGTCCCTTATGTTTGCCAAAAAGTGTCAGTAGAGGCTTGTGGTCAGTTATCATTTCAAAATTTCAAAGTTATTGGTGGAATTTCTTAATTCCATAGACCAGGCTCAAAGCGTCCTTCTTTATCTGTGAATATTGTTTTTCAGCTGGGGAGAGTGTTCGTGAAGCATAAGCGGTGGGATGTTCATTTCCATCAGGTGTTGTATGCTGAATGACAGCTCAAATCCCATAAGCAGAAGCATCGCATGCGAGTGTTTGTAATGAGTCAATACATTGTCACTCGTTAACAGTTATTTCCATTTGTTAAACGCGCTCTGTTCCTCTTTACTCAATTTCCATTTTGTTTTCTCTTTTAGCAGTCTGTAAAGTGGGGCTAAAACTGTGCTTTGGTGTGGTACAAAGTGTCCATAATAATTTATAAGACCTAAGAAGGCTCTTAGTTCTTTTATGTTTGTAGGTGCTGGAGCTTCATGAATGGCTCTGATCTTGTCTTTAGATGGATAGACACCTTTTGCATCTATCTTGTGCCACAGATGTTTGATCTGCATCTTTCCAAGTCACATTTGGTCTTCTTCACTCTCAGACCATTTTCTTTCAGTCACTGAAGAACTCTGTCAAGGTTTATTAGGTGCTCGGATTCGTCTCGGCCCATAACAAGTATGTCATCTAAGTACACTACTACATTGAAATCGCTCATTAAATTCTCCATTATTCTCCGAAAAATAATGATAGCAGAATTAATACCAAAACAAAGTCTATTGTACACAGTCCCTTGTGTGTGTTGATTGTGGTTTACTTTTTTGAGTCCTTGTCAAGAAGAATTTGTTAGTAAGCTGTAGCCAAATCTATTTTTGAGGATATTTTACCACCACATAGTGTGGCTAACACCTCTTCGATGGTGGTAGTGGATAAGACTCAGTGTTAATGGCTTTGTTCACCGTTATTTTATAATCACCGCATAGACGTAGTCCACCATCAATTTTCTCACAATTTCTCTTTTGTTTTTTCTCACTTTTGTTTTTTTGTTTCAAGCTCTGTCGTCTCCCTTTCGTGTGTATGTGGTTTCTCACTCGCTGTCGTCTGCCTGTCTCTTTAATGTTTAACCCCCCACCCCCTCACTGCTGCGTTCTTGACCAATCATGTAGCTTTAACGGAAGACGCCATTTTGTTTTTGGGAGAACGGTCTCACTCTCTCTCTGTCTGTAATCCCCACCCTCTTACTGCTGCGTTCTTGACCAATCACATAGCTTTAACGGAAGACTGGGGGCGGGGAGTAGAGGACAAAACAGTCGCTATTTTCTTGTTAGAACGGGCTCGTTCGCGAACGACACATTACTCATAGTGGCACCTCTGTGTGTATCCCGAAAAATAGTTTGTATGCCAAGGTAAAATTTTCATTAATGTAACGTTCGTAAACCGAAAAGTTTGTAAGCCAAGGGGTTTGTAAACCGAGGTATGACTGTATATAGGGCCAGAGCTACCAGCAAAATTTTAGTTCGCTGACGAAGCTTTTTGGATGAGGAACAAAATGTCCAACACCTTGAAAGAAGTACAGCTGACGGCTGAAGAAACCTTTTCCTCAATGTCATTGGTGTCAATGTCATCCTTGATGTCATCGACGGTGTCACATTATTTATGAAGTTGTTGACCTCAGCGGTGATCTCACCGATGTAATCAAATGTGATGCGTGATGTTATGTCAAGAAATCAAAATGGTGTCATTGTCTCCTCCCAGCCAAGAGTCGCTCCATTGCTCTGCCTCTTGACCTGGAGGCTCAGATCGGCGCCATGTTGTCCACCAGCGCTCTTAACTCGCTGTCACGCTCCAGCACAAGCTATAAGTCACCATCACGCTCCTCCAGGCCCGTTGCCCCGAGCAACCCTTGGGACTACAAGAATATCATCGAGAAACTGCAGGAAGTCATCAATACGCTGGAGGAGCGCCTCAAACCACTCATCACTGCCGAGCTCTCCGTCCTTGTTGATGTTCTCCATCAACCGGAGCTTCTCTTTCTGGATGGAACGGATGCACGCCACCGTTGCGAGTCCGGCGGATTCATCTCCAAGTGAGGGGAATCATCTCATGGATTTTGGGAATGAGTCTCAGGATTATTCGTGAATTCATCTGTTCATTCATTGAATGAATGAATGAATGAATGAATGAATTCATCTCCAAATTGAGATATCTTGACAAATCAAACTTTAGAAATTGTATGCTCACCTAGCAAGATAGCTACCTAGCTTTCTTTCAATTCAATTTGCTGGCTAATCCCTTCGATCACTGGTGTGAAAGTCAGGGCCGGATTTGGCCCCTGGGGACCAAATCTGGCCCGCCACATATTTTTTTTCGGCCCACGAAAGCAAATCAAACTTGTGAAATTCCATGATGCTTACTAAAATCCTTAGCAAAATGTCATATTTTTGGATGTAAACCATAATATCAGTCATTATTCTGGACTTTAGATTTGAAAATTACTTCTTCATGAATTTGTTGTGTGCTCTATATGTAATATGAGGAGGGGATTAAACATTCTAATGGCTTCCCCAAATTCATAATGGCCCAACGATTGAAAACCAGAACGACAATGTAGCCCACGGCAAAAAATGACTGCCGTAGACTCTCGTCATTCATCAGGAAAAAAAAGTTAATTTCTATGTTCTGGGTCTGGAGTTATCTGAGCTTCAAATGAGGGCAAATGTCCAAAATAAAATGCAATGCATACATATTGATTTATATGGTGCTTCATCAACAGCTAAAGCTGGGACAAAGCGCAAACATGGACAAAAGGGAAATGCTACCCCCTTGCGGATGGGAAAAAAACTTCGCCAGAGGTCTGGCCAGCGCTTTATCGGCACCCAAGTATGAAAAAAAAAGCTTGAACAAATTTACATATTTTCAACTCCCCAATAAATTTGGCAATGGCAGTGAATGAGTTAAAGGGTTAATTTTGAAATTGTGTCATTTTTAGCAGTGTTTTCGGTTTCCTGTCAGGCCGTTATTAATTTGGGGAAGCTGTTAGAATGTTTCATGCCCTCCATATATTACATAAGAGCAAGCGCAAAAATGAATGAAGAATGAATGAATGAATTCAAATGAATGAATTCATCTCCAAGTGAGAAGAATCTTATCATGGAATTTGGTCGCGAGTCTCAGGATTACTCGTGAATTCTTGTCCGTTTGTCTGCGTTTGTGTTCATACACAGGCTGATCCAGCACACCAAGGCGCTGATGTCCTCAGAGGAGAAATTATGCATCAAAGTTCTGAGGACACTGCAGGAGATGTTGATTAGAACACTGGATTTTGATGAAAAGGTGAAAAACCGCTGCTTTCCTCATGATTTATGCATATAATTTTAAAAATTGTACTTTATGGCTTTCCAGGGAATTTCTCTGCGCAAAGTTCTACTGCAAAACTACTTGTTTCCTAACAAGAAGAACAACCCAAAGAATGACTTGGTAGAACTCGGAGCAACAGGTCCCAAATATTTATTCTGCAAACTTTCAAATACAGTGATACCTTAGCTTACGAACTTAATTGGCTCACAGAAAGTGTGTGTAAGGTGAAAAGTTCATCTTCCAAACATTTATTTCCCATAAGAAACCATTAAAATGAGTATGATCCATTCCCAGGTCCCCATAAAACATCATTTCCAACGAAATAAGCCTTAAGACTACCCAAAATATACCTTATTTTATGTATAATAAATCTGCTATTGTATTGTAATTAAAGAAATAAACTGCACTGTTTAATTAAGTAATTTTATTGACCTTTGTGATGGTCATTGATGTAGTTGCCTCTTGATGATATCCGAGTGAAGTTGCCGTGCTTTCTGGGCGATAATACCCTCACTCACACTGTCCCCTGCTAGCTGATTTTCGTTCAACCAAATCAACAGAAGTTTTTCAACCTCTTCTATTGCCTGAGACCGTTGTTTAGACAACACAGAAACACCATTAGCCACACTTAGCAATGGTCGACTTAGCATAATGTTACTGGGACAGGTAAGTAACACAAAGGCACACCTTGTTGGTGTTTTTGATGATCTCCTTTTTCTGCTCGACCACCAATTTCTTTTGTGTCCTCTTCGGCTTAATACTAGCCGGTGGTGGGGTCTTTTTTGCTCCCTCCCCAAAAACAAAAGTACTCCACTTGATAACAAACCACATCTGCACTGAGTGCTCTAATAGAAATGGTTGTGGAAAAGGAGTCCGTCATCCACAGTGGCGCTGTTCGGGCGTGTGGTTTGGTGTTCTTCCGCCGAAAACTAGTCCGCCAGCCATTGTGGCGCTCTGTGTGTTTCCCGAAAACTAGTTCGTATGCCAAGATTCTATTCTCGCAAATTTAATGTTCGTAACGCGAAAAGTTCGTAAGCTAAAGTGTCCGTAAGCCGAGGTATCACTGTACCAGATTTTCTCATGTGGTGGCTTTTCATTAACGTTTAGCTCGTACCAATCCATTTGTACATTTCAGCAATTTATTTCACATTGTCATGATTACTCGGAAAATGTTTAATAGTCAACTTGACTGCTGTAAAACCGGCATCTCATGACATAGTCATGACGGCTCTTAAGAGTAACTGCATGTAAAGTCGTCACTAGCAAGTCTTCGTACGAGTTTTATTTGCACTATGACTCTCCCGCTAATGAATTCATCACTGCCTGAGGAATTCTGAACAACTGGTAAGCGGGGTTTTATGGTTGAAATCCATGAAACGCTTCCATCACCACCAGGTGCTGAGCAAGAACGCGACTGGGCGGCGGTGGCAGCGGTTCAGTGTCGTCTCGACCGGGAAGGTGGCAGCAAACTTTTTACAGACCTAGTGATGTGCACCAAGAATGAGAAAATCTTCCAGGAGAGTATCCAGCTGGCCATTTGTCTACTGGAGGGAGGAAACACGGAGATACAGGTCAACCGCGGCCATCTTGTCAAAATCAACAGCAAGTGCTGATGTGGCTGACCGCGACTTCAGATATTTTGTTTTTTGAAAGTCCTTCTCTGGTTCTCTCAATTGCGTAGAACTCATTCTACAAACTCATGATGGGGGACAACAAGTCGGAAACGTTTTTCAAAGTCCTTCACGACCGAATGAAAGAAGCACAGATGGACATCAAAGCCACCGTGTCGGTTAACGTTGGCGAGATGTCACACAAAGCCAACGAAAAGGATTTGGACAACGGTGAGGTCACCAAGAAGACATTCCGTCAAGATGTCTTCTGAACAGGCATATCCTTCACTAAAAGGCTCTTCTTCACCGCTTGGACTTCCTGCCACCGAAGAACATTCCTTACTGGTCCAGGGCCAAGGCGGAAGTCCTTCTTCCTTGCAGGCTCAATCAACTGCGGAGCAGAAGGAGGTGGAGACAGAGATGGGTCCCGCCGTCCTCATTATGAAACCCATCCTGAGGTTTCTACAGCTTCTTTGTGAGAACCATAACCAGGATCTGCAAGTGAGTGCTGGACCCATCTTGCCAACGCTGGAATAAACACATTTTCTTCTTCCTTGGACATTCTCGTTTGTGCTGCTCTTTCAGAATTTCCTGCGCTGCCAGAACAACAAAAACAACTACAACCTCGTGTGTGAGACACTGCAGTTCTTGGACATCATGTGTGGAAGCACCACAGGCGGCCTGGGCCTGCTGGGCCTCTACATCAATGAGTCAAACGTTCACCTCATCACACAAACCCTGGAGACCCTCACAGAGTACTGTCAGGGCCCGTGTCAGGAGAACCAGGTAGGAAAATGTGCTTCTCCACTACGCAGAAGTTGCACGTAGGACATTTATGTCCACTTTTTTCAGACATGCATTGTGACACATGAATGCAATGGCATCGACATCATCACAGCGCTCATCCTCAATGACATCAGCCCGCTCTGCCGTGATCGGACGGACATGGTGCTGCAGCTAAAGGTGCACTCCTCTCATAGCGTGTGATAGAAAATGGCATCGGTGAAAACATTTCTTCAGCCGTCATCTGTACTTCTTTGTAGGTGTCGGACGTTTTGCTTGTCATCCACTGTTTAGAGAGTTATCTGGTACATGTGCATGGGGATATCAGGGTCAGTCGTAGACTGTAATCAGTCAGGACAGAATACGTTATATTGTACCAGAGTGATTGGGGGAATGGGGTTAGTCGTAGACCATAATCAGTCAGGACAAAAGAAGTAATCAGTGTAGCCTCAGGGAATAGTCTCCTGCCCCCCCCCCCCCCCCCCCCACCACCAAGCAGGGACCTATCAAAGCAGAGACCTGGCACTGATATCGCTGGATATATATATATATATATATATATATATATATATATATATATATATATATATATATATATATATATATATACAGTAAAGTCTCGTTATATCGATATTCAAGGGAGTCCGAAAAAATATCGATATAACCGGGACTATCGATATATCCGACCCTGTTTGCATGTAATTTTCTCCGTGCGTGCATAGAAATAGTATTGATATAACCGGGACTATCGATATATCCGATATCGATATAATGAGACTTTACTGTATATATATATATATATATATATATATATATATATATATATATATATATATATATATATATATATATAGAGATAGATAGATAGATAGATAGATAGATAGATAGATAGATAGATAGATAGATAGATAGATAGATATCGGTCCAGAGCTACCAGCAAACATTTTAGTTCGCTGAGAAAGCTTTTCGGAGGAGGATTGAAACGGCCGACACTTTCAAAGAAGTCCAGATGACGGCTGAAGAAACCTTTTCATCGATGGACCACTCCTGTATGACTGAGAGCTTACACAGACAAAAATGCCAAATGTGGTTTTCTTCCCCGTGACCAGGATAACGCCTCAAAGTTGCTCCTGGCGCTCATGGAAAGTCGTCACGACAGTGAGAATGCAGAGAGAATCCTGTTCAACCTCCGCCCTCGAGAACTCGTAAGAGGCCTTGTGTTCCGTGTGTCAGTGAGAAAGTTCATGTTAGGTTTCTGCTGGTGATCTAAGAATACATAAGGAACAAGAAGACTCGGGAGGCAGGCATGGTCGTCTTTCTTGTGCGCTAAAACTTGTCTCGGTTCACAATCTCAGAGCAGATATCAGACTGACGCTGCCATGTAGACCGTTACAGTTCCGGGACAACTCTGGAGAGACCACGTTTGTCTCCTAGTATTTATTGGAACTATCTCTCTGATACACAATCTTCTAATGTGTCTGGGGGGTTATTTGCACATTTCACAGCAGTTTCAGTTGAAGAGATTTTCAATGAGAACACACTTTTCGTTCCTGAGAAGTCAAAAGGCTCCTGCTTGAGGTCGGAGGTCCGCGAACACAGCTTAAGAGGTCCCTCACATGGTGTCCTGAGGTTAATGTGATCTTCTCACATGTAGCAGTCACTTTGATCAGGAGCCATTAGTTTATCTTGAAACCAGAACCTGGGCTGGCTGAGTTTTCCACTTTCAAGGTACGCCATTTTAAATGCGGTATTAGCAAGGTCTCACTCTGGAACAAAGGTTTTACATTTACACCAAGGATAATTATGGGACAACACTTTAATATGTCATCTACCTCATCTACCGACAGATTGTGTGTGTTGATTTTTATACCATATGTGTAATGTAAGGAAAGAGATGCGCATTTTATGGAAAGATCAGAGCATTGTCATCAAATGGTGGGTATAGTTTTTGCTTTTTTGAATGTTGCTGTGCCGATTACCATTTTGTGTTTGGGAGCCTTTTACTGCGCGAGTTGCTTGTTCTGTAGCCACAAAGGGTCATATGTCATCTTGTGCCGGTCCCAAGCCCGGATAAATACAGAGGGTTGTGTCAGGAAGGGCATCCGACGTAAAAGCTTGGGCAAAACAAACATGCAGATAAAACCTCTAAAGATGGATGCCACTGATTTGCTGTGGCGACCCCTTGAAGGGAAAAGCCGAAAGGAAAAGAAGAAGAAGACGGAGTGAGGACATTTTTGACAAGTGAGGACGTTTTGGTCTCAAGAGGAGGTTTATGGGTGTGGTCAAAGAGGACATGAAGGTAGCTGGTGTGTGTTGGGCAAGAGGCAAGAGCGCGCTCAAGCGCGCGTCTCAAACATTTATAAACAACAGGCGTGATGTCACTTTGGAAAAGACCTATCATCTGCTAGATACAATCATGAATATTTATTATCAGACTGAAACTTGATAGCTAGATTTCTATACTAAGTACAAGCTGAGTACATGTATACTCATTCACATATACAGAAAACTAAACTACATACATATATGGACTTACTAATTGATAAGTGTAAGTAGAAATGAAATAACATAGGATGTTTTTAGCATGTGTATATAACCAATTCTAACAGTGTGAGAGAAGAGGATGCACAAAACCGGGATAGATGGAGGATATTGATTCGCTGTGGCAACCCCTAAAGGGAAAAGCCGAAAGGAAAAGAAGAAGAAGAAGAGGACTTTTTGGTCGGTCCTCACAAGTTTCTCATTCTAAAGGCTTCGAGAGGGTCTAGATATACATTGTTCAAAGCTGCTCACCCGCAGAAATCCTTATCCTGTGAATGTAAAGTGTCCTTGAGAGTTTTGAAAGGCGCTTATAAGAAATGATGACAAACACCCACAAAGCCCCCATCTTTATTTTATTTTGTTGTTGTTGTTGTTTGTGTGTGTGCGCGTGTGTGTTTGCAGGTGGACGTGATCAAGAAGGCCTACCATCAGGAGACTGAGTGTGAGAGTGGAGAAGTGTCCCCTCGTGAGGTGGGACACAACATCTATATATTGGCCCAGCAGGTGAGCCACTGCGCATCCTCATGGTCGATAGGATCACGTAGCCAGTGTTGTCCGGACTTGTGACCACTTCTCTAAACCTTGACCATGAGTCATGCGTCAGGGTCAGTCAAAGACCATAATCAGTCAGGACAAAAGAAGTAATTAGTGTATCCTCAGGGAATAGTCCTCTGCTCCCCCCAACCTTAGAGCAGAGGTCTGGCACCACTACCTCTGGACAGTAGGGATATATGCATAGGGCCAGAGCTACCAGCAAAAATTTTATTTCGCTGACGAAGCTTCCTGGATGATAAGCGAAACATCCGACACCTTCTCAGATGATGGGTCAAGAAACCTTATCATCGCCTGACCGTCATGCTTCCCACTTATTCATTGAAGGTTGCAACTTGGCTCAAGCTTACGACTAGTGTTTGCTAATTTCACAATACAGTACTATGTAAACCAAATGTAACAGAAACTTGATACTTTACCAGATTATGTGTATGTAAGAGTTTAGTATGAGAGGAGCCTTTAAGTTTGTGATACATTCATTTGAAGTGATCTTTACATCTATTACAATAGAATGGAGTAGAATAAAATTGTGTAGAATCAAGTAGAGTAGAGTCAAGTACAGTGGAGTCGCGTAGAATTGAATAGAGTAGAGTCGAGACGATGAGAGTAGTATCGAGTAGAGTAGAATCGAATAGTCGAGTCAAGTAGAATTGAATAGAATCGAATAGAATAGAATCTGACAGAATCGAAGTGAATCAAGTAGAGTAGAATCGAGTAGAGTGGTATTGAGTAGAGTAGAATTGAATAGAGTAGAGTAGATTAGAATTGAATAGAATCGAATCGATTAGAATCGAGTGGACTAAAATCGAATAGAGTTGAGTAGAATTGAGTAGAGTCGAGTAGAGTACAATCGAGTAGAGTAGAGAAGAATAGAAAACCTTTAATATTCCCACAATGGGGTAATTTGCAATCTAGAGCAGCATAATTAAAACCCGGAATTGGGGGTAATACAAATATCTGAACTTGGTCAATCCATAATCGATTTGCAGCCAATTATAAGCAAACTCGGTGGATTGAGGCCTGAACTCGTTGGCAACACTTCAGCATAGCTGATTGGTCTGCCTTTGTGTCCGTTGCGTCAACATGTAGCCCTTCAAACCTCTAATGATGTGCGTGAAGCACAGTACGCAGCCAATCGCAAGCAAGCACGTCCGGAAAAAAGGCGCAAAGTACAAAATCAAACTTACTGCATCTCTGATCATAAGTTGGGGAGCTTCTGTATCGGATGTTATTACACAAATCTTGGTATGTCTGCATTTTGTAAGAAACTCAATGTACAAATCAAGTATTGAATGAGCAAGTATTGAATGAGAGATTCATGCAAATGATGCAAATTTCCCCATTGTGGGACTCAACCCCGAAGTAACTCAAATAGATAGAAGGATAGCTAGCTAGCTAATGGAGAGCTAATAAATATGTAATAGATAGCCAACACCTAACCAGATAACAGCCAGCCAGCTAGACAGCTGATAGATAGCCATTTAGCTAATGGATAGCTAATATATAGACAGATATCCAGCTAGCTAGACTGCTAATAGCTAGCCAGCTAGCTAATGGATATCTGATAAATAGCTAATAGATAGCCACATAAACAACAGCTCGCCAGCTAACAGCTAATAGCTAGCTAGATAGCTAACGGATAGCTAATAAATAGGTAATACTTAGCCAGATAGCCAACAGCTAGCCAGCTAACTAATATATAGATAATAAATAGCTAATAGATAGCCAGATAACCAACAGCTCGCCACCTAATAGCCAGCCAGCTAGACAGCTAATAGCTAGCTATATAGCTAATGGATAGCTAATAAATAGGTAATAGGGAGACAGATAGCTGACAACTAGCCAGCTAGACACCTAATAGCGAGTCAGCTAGCTAATAAATAGCTAATAGATAGCCAGTTAACCAACAGCTAACCAGCTAACAGCCAGCAAAGTAGACAGCTAATAGCTAGCGAGCTAGCTTGCTAATGGATAGCTAATAAATAGCCAGATAGCCAACAGCTAGCCAGCTAACAGCCAACCAGCTCACCCACAGAAGAACTTTATCCTGTGACTGTAAAGTGACCTTGAGAGTTTTGAAAGGCGCTTAGAAATCAAAAGTATTAATATTATTATTCTGAAAGGCTTTTTAATTTCTGATTCAGATTCATTTTGTTGGTGGTGAGCAACGATGTGTCATGTTTGTTTGCAGCTGGCACGACACAACCGGGTGTTGCAGAACCTTCTGAAGCCTCCGAAGAAGAGCAAAGAGGGCAAGGAAGGAATCTCCTCCATGGTAAACGTAACGATCCCTTACGTACTCTCGACATAGACATGTGTATGCATTCAAGTCTTGTTATTGTTTTGTCAGTTAAACTTGAATAATCGGCCACTGTCGCAAATGTTGAAGTCATCAATACCGACCGCCATTGTGGAACAAGACCCACTGGAGTACTACGACATGCTCACTTCTCAAATAGAGGTACTTCGACATGCTCATTATCATGCGAATAATAATAATAATAATAATAATAATAATAATAATAATAATAATAATAATACTGTAATCCTCATCTTATTTTTGGCTATCTGGCTGGCTAGCTATTAGCTATCTAGCTGGGTAGCTATTAGCTGTCTGTCTGGCTGGCTGTTAGCTTGCTAACTGTCACTATTTATTAGCTATGCATTAGCTAGCTAGCTTTCTATCTATTTGAAGTTAGATAGCTTTCTATCTATTTGAGTTACTTTCGGATTGAGTGAACGCTGGCGCGTGTGGCTGCCGCTGCTCACCCACAGAAAAACTTGTCATGTGACTGTAAAGTGACATGGCGGGCGTACATTATTTGTTTTTTGACTTCAAGACGACGGAGAGTGGCTGCCTTTCCAGCAGCTCATGTATTTTGGTTTTCTACTTTCATTCCTTTTATAACTTTGCTGCTGTGAACTATAAATTCTCCACTGCGAGACGAATAAAGGCAAATCCAATCCAAATCAAATGTATTATTATTATTATGAGATGCTTCCAGTTTACCGCACATGTGCACGTTATGCTTTTATCAATCTGACTGTACACAGCGATAAAAAATATATATCATACCTGTCAACCTTGGCTAATAGCTGCTCGTATAAATGATTACAATTCCCCTATAAAAGTTTTCATACGGCGTACATTATTTGAAATGATAAAGAACGCTAACAATGCCGGATTAAAATGTATGAATTAACTAGCTGGCTATCTAGCTAGCAAAATGGGTAACTCGCTAGCTATCTATTTGCTATCTATTAGCTATCTATTAGCTAGCTGGACATCTAGCTTGCTATCTACAGTATTAACTGTCTAGTTGGCTATCTACTGTATTTGAGTATTTGTATTTGAGTTACTTCCGGGTTGAGTGAATGCTGGTGCGTGTGGCTGCCGCTGCTCACCCATAGAAAAACTTAGCCTGTGACTGTCACTTCGAGAGTTTTGAAAGGTGCTTATAAATCAAATGTATTATTATTATTATTATTATTATTATTAGTATTATTATTATTATTAGTAGTAGTAGTAGTAGTAGTAGTAGTATCTTCATCATAAAAATAATGTCAACAAAAACATTAGGGACCTAGCCGCAATCGCTGCTTGTGCCCAAACTGGAGCCGCAAAATCTATACAGCACCTTTACAGCCATGGTAACGTTGGAATACTGGCCATTGGAATTGTCTTTATTTTAATATTAAGATCCCAGCAGCCAAGTTATCTGGGGCTTCATTCAGGGTCACCCATGGCAAACGGTTCCGAGGTGAGGGCCAAAGCATGGCTCAAAGTGCTCCTTCTGATGATGAATCCGCTGCAATTCCAAGCCGCGGCAGTTCCGCATCCTCATAGGCGCTCCTTTCTTGCTTCTCAACCCATGCATCCATCCAAGCCTCAAACTGGGCCTTTGTGTTTTTTTGATTTCCGATCGTTGGTGTGTGATGGTGTACAGATTGTGCGAGAGGATCGCAGCATGGAGCAGATCGTGTTTCCGGTGCATCCCATCTGTGAATTTCTGACAGAGGAATCCAAGTTACGCGTGTTCAACGCCACCGAGCAGGATGAGCAAGGCTCCAAGGTGACGCACTTCTTTGAGCAGACGTCTTTCCTGCATGGAGAAATGGAGTGGCAAAAGAAGCTGCGCAGTGAGTTTCACAAGTGAAATGCTCTCGTCATCACGATTAGCTTCGATGCTAAGACGCTTGCTTGTCCCTATCGAAACACCTCCCGAAACTGAAACGCTCTCACGTGTACGACCGAGTGCTCCACCGCGCAACTGAATCATTCCAAGCTCACAATTAACTCATTCGCTGCCATTTTATCATTCATTCGTAAATTGAAAAGATGACGTGGATTCCCAAATTTGTTCAGGTTTTGTTTTATTTTTAATTTTTTTTATGCTTGAATGCCGATAAAGCGCTGGTCAGACCTCTGGCAATGTTTTTTCCCCTTCCACAAGGGGGCAGCATTTGCCTTTTTTTCCATGTTAGCACTTTGTTTCAGCTTCGGCTCTTGTTAAAGCTATATAGAAACCAATATGGATTTATTGTAATTTGTACAGCTGCCCTCATTTCAAGCTCAGATAACTCGCGACCCATATAACTTGGGAATGAACTAATTGTTTTCTGATTAAAGAAGAGAGATTCAGGTTTGTAACGCTACATTGAATGTTTATGTACAGTGATACCTCAGCTCACGAACTTAATTGGTTCCCAGAAAGTGTGTGTAGGGCGAAAAGTTCATCTGCCAAACATTTATTTCCCATAAGAAACCATTCGTCTGTGTAAGCTCTCAGTCGTACAGGAGTGGTCCATCGATGAGAAGGTTTCTTCAGCCGTCATCTGTACAAAAGTGAAGGTTTCGGACGTTTCGCCTCCTATCCAAGAGACTTCGTCAGCGAACTAAAGTCTGACTGGTCGTATCGGCCCCATTTATATATCCCTAATGTCCAGACCTAGTGGTGCCGGACACAGCTATGATAGGTCCCTACTCTCAGGTTGGGGGGGGTGCGGGACCCCCCCCTGTGGCCCCACTGATTGTTCCTACATTCCTGACTAACGATTGGCCTATTACCTCCACTCCCCCCGGTATCACCTCATCAGCATAACGACCCTCATCAGCATTGCGAAAGTTGCCTAACCTGTTTTGCCTGAGCAGGCTGTTGTATGAACGATCCAAATTGAACCTCACACCACCAGACCGGTTTAATGAAGGATTTTGTTGTTTTATAAGAATCGCCTCTTTTACCCCCCTTTCAAACCATCTATGTTCTTTCGCTAAGATTTTAACCTCGTTGTCGTCAAATGAGTGGTTAGTAGGTTTTAGGTGCAAATGTACTGCCGATTGAGGCCCACTAGTATTATCCCTGCGATGTTGATAAAGTCTTTTTTTGAGAATTTGTTGAGTCTCCCCAATGTACTGCTCTTTACAATTTTCATTCTTACAATGTATGGAATAAACTACATTACTTTGCTTTTCATTTGGTAGCCTATCTTTTGGATGCACTAATTTTTGCCTTAACGTGTTTATCGGTTTGAAATAAGTAGGTCCCGCGCCCCCTCCAACCTGAGAGTAGGGACCTATCATAGCTGTGTCCGGCACCACTAGGTCTGGACATTAGGGATATATAAATGGGGCCGATACGACCAGTCAGACTTTAGTTCGCTGACGAAGTCTCTTGGATAGGAGGCGAAACGTCCGAAACCTTCACTTTTGTACAGATGACGGCTGAAGAACCCTTCTCATCGATAAGAAACCATTAAAAATGAGAATAATCCGTTCCCAGGTCCCCATAAAACAAACTTTTCTACGAAATAAGCCTTAAAACTACACAAAATATACCTTATTTTATGTATAATAAATGTACTATTGGATTCTAATTAAAGAAATAAACTGTACTATATAATAAAGTCGTTTTATTGACCTTTTCAACCTCTTCTATTGCCTGAGACCATTGCTTACTCAACACGGAAACACCTTTAGCCACATAGATTCCTTGTACTTAAGGATGGTAGCAATGGTCGACTTTGCGTACTGGTACTAGGACGCTAAGTGACACAAACGCACACCTCGTTGGTGTTTTTTGATGAGCTCCTTCTTCTGCTCGACCGTCATTTTCTTTTGTGTCTTCTTTGGGTTAACACTAGCCTGTGGTGGGGTCTTTTTAGGTCCCATAATACCAAAAGTACTCCACTCGATAGCAAATCACGTCTGCACTCAAAGAGTGAGTGTGGAAAATTAGCCCGCCAGCCACCGTGGCGCTGCGTGGTTTGGTTTGTTTGCCGAAAACTAGTTTGTCTGCCAAGATTATATTCTCGCGAATTTAATGTTTGTAAGGCGAAAAGTTTGTGAGCTAAAGCGTTTGCAAGATGAGGTATCACTGTATTTCTAAAACTCAATATTCTGTGGGTCCTGGAATTGGAGTTACAATGCTAAAAACCCTGGCACGGGAGTGACAACATTTTTGCTCATCGTCTGGCAGTCAATGAGTTCATATTGGTTTGCTCTGATATTTATTCCAAAACAAATATACCCTGACGCACACATTTTCTGAAAATATCTCACATCCCCTCTACCAAAGTGCCCGACTGAATTAACTGAAGCATTGAACACATTGCTGTCCTCACATGCACTTGAATGACTTGAATGTGTGTTAGGCATGCCGGTGCTGTACTGGTTCTCCCGGAGGATGACACTGTGGGGCACCATCTCCTTCAACCTGGCCGTCTTCATCAACCTCATCATCGCCTTCTTCTACCCTTACGACTCCGGTCAAGGTGCGTGTTATCATACTCGGTTGATGTCAAGTGTCCAATGTGTTTCAACTTAACTCCTCCCCCTTCTCTGCCCTACCAGCGGGAGCCATCGACGACTCCATGCTCCTGATGCTATTTTGGGTTCTGACCGGACTTTCAGTGCTGGCCATGCTCTCCCAACGCTATGGCCTTCAGCCGCTGACTTTGGCTCTCATCCTAAGGTCCATTTACCACTTGGGTATCAGGAACACGTTGATCTTTCTTGGCACGCTCAATGTAAGACCAACCAAATCATGTCTCTTAACACCTTCACATTAAAAATAGGAGGTAGAACGCCATTTCCGAATTTGTACGGGTTTTGGTTCTTCTTGCTTGGGTGTAGATAAAGCGCTCGTCAGACATCTGGTAATGTTGTTTTTTTTCCAGGTTAGTGCTTTGTTCCAGCTTCGGCTGTTGTTAAAGTGCTATATAAATTGTATTTTGTACAGCTGCCCACATTTCAAGCTCAGATAACTCCAGACCCATGTAACTTAGGAATCAACTCTTTTCTTCTGTTGAAAGCAGACAGTCTCAGGTTTCTAACGCTATATTGAATGTTTATGTAGTCTGAAAACTCAATGTTGTGTGGGTCCTGGAATTCCAATTCCCTGGCACGGGAGTCGATGCTGCCAGTCAATGAGTTAATGTTACCATTTACAGTCCACTTCAAAATGATTCAAACAGCTGGGTGAATGACATTGTTTAGTTTGGTTTTGTTTTTGTTCTGTTATGTTTTGTTCTTTTAGCACCAATTTGTGTTAACTGAAGTCCAGTTTTTCTTTCATGGTATTTCCACAACCTTTTCCTCGTTTACAAGTTCCGAAAAGAATGGCCTTCCCGCCAGCTATGAACACTGTACTCACAAACTTTTCACCTCCCAAACATTAAATTCGCGAGCATCTAGTCTCGGCGGACGAACTATTTTTCGGCGGACGAACCAAACCACATGGCGCCATGGTGGCTGGCGGACTACTTTTGGGCAGGTGAACACATAATCATGCGGTCGAACAGCGCTACGGTGGCTGCCGGACTAGTTTTCGTCACCCACTTCCTTTGAGTGCAGACGTGGTTTGTTATCAAGTGGAGTACTTTTGCGATTATGGGAGCGAAAAAGACCCCATCACAGGCTGGTGTTAAGCCAAATAAGACACAAAAAAATTGACGGTCGAGCAGAAGGAGATCATGGGAAAACACCAACGAGGTGTGCGTTTGTGTGACTTAGCGTCCCAGTACCAGTACGCTAAGTCGACCATTGCTACGTGTGGCTAGGGGTGTTTCTGTGTTGTCTAAGCAAGGTCTCCGGCAATAGAGGAGGTTGAAAAACTTCTGTTTATTTGGATTAACGAAAAGCAGCTAGCAGGGGACAGTGTGAGTGAGGGTATTATCGCCGAGGAAGCACAGCAACTTCACTCGGATATCATCAAGAGGCAACTACATCAAGGACCATCACAATGGTCAATAAAACGACTTGATTATACAGTACAGTTTATTTCTTTCATGACAATACAATAGCACATTTATTATACATAAAATAAGGTTTCTTCAGCCGTCATCTGTACTTCTTTGAAAGTTTCAAAGAAGTACAGATGACGGCTGAAGAAACCTTTTCATCGATGGACCACTCCTGTACGACTGAGATCTTACACAGACACATAAAAAAAGGTCTATTTTGTATAGTTTCAAGGCTTATTTAGTAGAAAATGATGTTTTATGGGGACCTGGGAACAGATTATTCTCGTTTTATAATTTCTTATGGGAAATAAATGTTTGGCAGACAAACTTTTCGCCTTACACTTTCTGGGAACCAATTAAGTTTGTGAGCTGAGGTATCACTGTATTTTGTTGCTTCTATGCCTTTTCATGAGAGTCTTAGGACATGGCTACCTGTTGGCTATCTAGCTAGCTGGTTGGCTATCTGTTAGCTTTCTATCCAGCTGGCTAGCTATCTATTAGCTAGCTGGCTATCTATTGGCTATCTATTAGCTAGCTAGTTGGCTGGCTGGCTATCTATTCGCTATCTAATAGCTAGCTAGCTAGCTAGCTAGCTAGCTAACTTTTTATTTATTTGAGTTATTCCCGTTGAGTGAACGCTGTCGCGTGTGGCTGCCGCTTCTCACCCACAGAAAACGGATCCAATTACTGTAAAGTGACCTTGAGAGTTTTGAAAGGCGATTGTGAAATGAAATGTATTATTATTATTATTATTATTATTATTATTATTATGACGGTCTCTATGTTACTTGCAGCTGATCAACAAAGTGGTGTTTGTGGTGAGCTTTGTGGGCAACAACGGAACATTCATCATGGGCTACAAGGCCATGGTGATGGACGTGGAGTTCCTGTATCATCTGGCCTATGTGCTCACATCCACGTTGGGCCTCTTTGTGCATGAACTCTTCTACAGTATCTTGGTAGGTCGCTCGCGAAATCCACCAAATTGCATTCCCACCAGCACTAACGAGCGTGACCATGTCGTCAGCTCTTTGACCTGATTTACCGCGAGGAGACCTTGTTCAACGTGATCAAGAGCGTGACGCGCAACGGACGCTCCATCCTGCTGACGGCGCTGCTGGCCCTCATCCTGGTCTACCTCTTCTCCATCGTGGGCTTCCTGTGCCTCAAGGAGGACTTCATCATGGAGGTGGACCCCCTGCCACAGATTGCCGCAGGTAATTCCCTCCGGGATACAATCTGGCGACCCAATCAATGATCGTAAACCGTTTGCTGTGTCAGCTCCTAACCAGAGAAACCCGTCAGAGGACTTCTTCAAATCGTGTTCCATCGATGGCATCCAATGCTCAGGGGAGGATTATACTGCAGCTGACAGCGAGGACAGTGGTATGCATTGAGGTTTAGTTTAGGTACTTTTCAATATGCTGGGAAAATGAGGCCTGGATGGACATTGAGGACCACACCCGGCCAATGTTGCCTCTAAGCTGTGCGCGTGCGCAATCGCGCACTGCTTGCACATACGCAGCGCACAAGAACACCTACGCAGCGCACATTTTGCAATGTAACTCAATGAGTGACAGGTGTCCAGCCAATAATGCCGTACAGTTCATGTACGCTACGCAGCCAATCGGAGCAGAACGGCGTGAATGTGCCCTGCCCGTGCGCACCGTGATACTGGCGTGATACTGGTGTGTGGCCACAGCGCACACGTCTGATGTTGCTCACAGTGGTCCTCAGTGTGCTCAGGGAGCTTGTGTGTCTGCCCAGACACATGAAAAATTCGAGGGAACATTGCACCCGGCGTTTAGTCCTGAATCCTGAACGGTTGGATTACGACAAACTCAACTATATTTTTAAAGCGCTATAAAACAGCCACCACTGTGCACGCTACATCAAAATCAGAATCATCTTGATTGCAAAGTACATAAGTAAAACACACAAGGAATTTGTCTCTGGTAGAACACGCTGCACTCGTATCATTATAAAAAAAAAATTGCAAAGAGGCAGTGTACCGTTAGACTTGGCTTTCTGTTCAGAATCAGATAATGTTAATGCTACGAATAATGATGATGATGATGAATAATAATAATAATAATAATAATAATAATAATAATAATAATAATAATAATAATAATAATAATAATAATAATAATAATCTTCAGGGTTGCCACGGCAAATCAGTGTCCTCCATCTAACCAGGTTTTGTCATAATAATAATAATAATAATAACAATAATAATCTACTTCAGGTGGCGCCACAGCAAATTATTTTCCTCCACCCAACCTGGTTTTGTAATAATAATAATAATAATAAGAAGAATAATAAGAATGATTATAATAATGAAGACAATAATAATAATAATAGTAATAATCTTCTTCTTTTCCTTTCGGCTTTTCCCCTCAGGGGTCGCCACAGCGAATCAATGTCCTCCATCTGTCCCGGTTTTGTGCATCCTCTTCTCTCACACCAGCTACCTTCATGTCCTCGTTGACCACATCCATAAACCTCCTCTTCGGTCTTCCTCTCGGTCTCCTGCCTGGCAGTTCAAGGCTCAGAATCCTTCTCCCTATATAGTCACTCTCTCTCCTCTGGACATGTCCAAACCATCTCAGTCTGGCCTCTCTGACTTTCTCTCCAACACTTCTAATATGAGTTGTCCCTCTAATGTACTCATTCCTGATCCTATCCAACCTGGTCACTCCCAAAGAAAACCTCAACATCTTCAGCTCTGCTACCTCCAGCTCTGCTTCCTGTCTTTTCTTCAGTGGCACTGTCTCCAGTCCAAACATCATGGCTGGTCTGACCACTGTTTTATACACTTTTCCTTTCATCATCCTAGCTGAAACCCTTCTATCACACATCACACCTGACATTTTTCTCTAGCCGCTCCAGCCTGCCTGGACACGCTTCTTCACCTCTTTTCCACACTCTCCATTGCTCTGGACAGTTGACCCCAAGTACTTAAAATCCTCCACCTTCTTTATCTCTTCCCCCTGTAGCATCACTCTTGCACTTGGATCCCTCTCATTCACACACATATATTCCGTCTTGCTGCGACTGATCTTCATTCCTCTCCTTTCAAGGGCATATCTCCACATCTCTAATTTCTCCGCCACCTGTTCCCTGTTCTCGCTACAGATCACAATGTCATCTGCAAACATCATGGACCAAGGAGATTCTTGTCTAACATCGTCTGTCAGCCTGTCCATCACCATAGCAAACAAGAAGGGGCTCAGAGCTGACCCCTGGTGGAATCCCACCTCCTCCTTGAATTCCTCAGTCATACCGACAGCACACCTCACAACTGTGTTACAGTCATGATACATGTCTTGCACCGCTCTGACATACTTTTCCGTCACTCCAGACTACCTCATGCAATGCCACAGCTCTTCTCTGGGCACCCTGTCATACGCTTTCTCCAGATCTACAAAGACACAATGCAATTCTTTCTGACCTTCTCTGTACTTCTCTATCAGCATTCTTAAAGCAAACACTGCATCTGTCGTACTCTTTTTTGGCATGAAGCCATACTGGTGCTCACAAATGTTCACTTCTGCTTCTAGCTTCAACTACTCTTTCCCAGAGTTTCATTGTATGGCTCATCAACTTTATACCTCTCTAATTAGTACAACTCTGCACATCTCCTTTGTTCTTAAAAATGGGCACGAGTACACTTCGTGTCCATTCTTCAGACATCTGTTCACCATCTAAGATCTTGTTGAATAACCCAGTCAGGAACACCACCGCCACCTCTCCAAGACACTTCCATACCTCGACTGGTAAATCATCAGGCCCAAGTGCCTTTCCCCCCTTCATACTCTTCAGCGCCCTCCTCACTTCATCCTTGCTAATGCTAGCTACGTCTTGGTCCACAACAGTCACGTCTTCTACTCTTTCTTCCTTCTCATTTTCCTCATTCATCAATTCTTCAAAGTACTCTTTCCATCTTGCCATCACACTACTGGCACCTGTTAATACATTGCCAGTACATTGTCTATCCTTAATTACCCGAACCTGCTGCAGGTCCTTACCATCTTTGTCTCTCTGTCTCGCCAGCCTCTAAAGATCAGTCATCAGTCTCGCCTTCCTTGCTGTCCAGCCGAGTATACAAGTCATCATAGGCCTCTTGTTTGGCCTTTGCCACCTTTACTTTAACCGTGCGCCGCATCTCCTTGTACTGCTGTCTACTCTCGTCCGTCCTCTCAGTGTCCCACTTCTTCTTTGGTAACCTCTTTCTCTTTGTACACTCCTGCACCTCCCTATTCCACCACCAAGTCTCCTTATCTACCTTTCTTCTTTCGATACACCAAGTACTTTACGACCTGTGTCTCTGATTATGTTCGCTGTAATAATAATAATAATAATAATAATAATAATAATACAGTAAAGTCTCGTTATATCGATATCGGTTATATCGATAGTACCGCTTATTACGATACTATTTTCATTTCCCTTGCACATTTCTAGTCTTTTTATGTATAATTAGTACTGTTTAGTACGATACCCGGTTATTAAGATAATCCGGTTATCACGGTGCTCCTTTTCATCCCCCGCCGGCCATTTTTGTTGTTTATATCGATATATCCGTCGCGCCATTGGTCAACTTGGTCATGTGTCTTGTTACGTGAGCCGCCATCGGTCGCGCCATTGGTCGACTTGGTCACATGAGCCGCCATCGGTCGCGCTATTGGTCGACTTGGCCGTGTGACTTTGTCACGTGACACGCCATCGGTCGCGCCATTGGTCAACTTGGTCACGTGTCTTGGTTACGTGTCACGCCATCAGTCGCGCCATTGGTCGACTTGGTCAGGTGACTTGGTTACGTGCCCAGCACCCGTGTAGCAGAGCCATTTTCATTTTCAGACGCTAGCTCGTGTGTAGCAGACGAGATTGAAGTGTTTGTGTTGTAAAAATGGGAAGCAGAAGAAGATTGATGACTTTTTTAAATTGTATACATAATACAGTAAGATGTAAGCGTTGCAGTTTCCCTGTTGTGTTATGTACATGCCCACTGTACTGTATATGAATGCAATCGTTTTTTGCAACAATGTTTCTTGTTTTGTCTGCTGAAGCGCGAGGATTTTGAAAATTATTAACATTCCATTCAGATTCGGATAATATGCTTTCTTGTTACACATCCAGTTATGAATATGTTTCAAATACACTGTAGTTCTGAAGATTAAAGCATACATGTTTACAATCATTAAAGAATTATATGTGCCATTTTGAGGCAACATTGGGGGAACATCTCTCACCCAAAAAAAAAAAGGGAGCTAATGGCCAGCTCCGTTTCTTATATGGCGCTTGGCTGCCCTCTTTTGGCGGCTTTTGTTTAATGCAGTTCGGCGCAGGATCGGATATATCGATAGTCCCGGTTATATCGATATTTTTTCGGACTCCCTTGAATATCGATATAACGAGACTTTACTGTAATAATAATAATAATAATAATAATAATAATAATAATAATAATAATAATAATAATACGACTACTACTACTATGACTACTGATAATAATAAATAATAATAATAATAATAATAATAATAATAGTAGTACTAGTAGTAGTTTTCAATGTTTTGTTTTTGCAGATGAGTCCAGCAGTGAGCGCGCGTGCGACACCCTCCTGATGTGCATCGTGACAGTGTTGAATCACGGCCTGAGAAACGGCGGCGGCGTGGGCGACGTCCTGCGCCAGCCGTCCAAGAATGTAAGCGCTTCATCCTGCTCGTTTCCACTTGACGTAGCAATTTACAATCAAAGTCAGAATGCATTTAATCGTCCCACAATGGGGACATTTGCAATATAGGTTTGTCGTTTGGTGTACTTTGCCACTCCCCCACCAATGCCGCACCGTATGCTTGGACATTGGGGCCGTTTCTCCTCTTCAGGCACAAGTCAATAAAGGTGCCCTTTGTTTGGTCCGAGTTGTGGCATTTAGGTTAACGTCTCTTCCATTGATCAAAAGAAAAGGCTTGGCTTTGAGCATGTCGATCGCACTCTAAACACACAGTCACAGGGCAAACACCGAGCGGTCAAAACCGTATCGCTTCTGACTCATGACGAGAACACTGCCCACACCCATTTAAGCTTGAGCATCGTAATTGTCCCCCCGCCAGCTTAGACACGCCCAAGTTACAATTGCCAATCAGCCATTCAAAACCAGTGATACAGTGATACTTCAGCTTACGAACTTAATTGGTTCCCAGAAAGTGTGTGTAAGGCAAAAAGTTCGTCTTCCAAACATTTATTTCCCATAAGAAACCATTAAAAAGGAGAATAATCAGTTCCCAGGTCCCCATAAAATGTAATTTTCTTCGAAATAAGTCATAAAACCACACAAAATAGATCTTATTTTGTGTATAATAAATGGGCTATTGGTATGGTCATTAAAGAAATAAACTGTACTGTATAATCAAGTCGTTTTATTGACCTTTATGATGGTCGTTCATGTCGTTGCCTCTTGATGATATCCGAGTGAAGTTGCCGCGCTTTCTCTGCGATAATCCATCACTCACTGTCCCCTGCTAGCTGCTTTTTTTGTTATTTTTTTCAACCTCTTCTATTGCCTGAGACCGTTGCTTAGACAACACAGAAATACCCTTAGCCACATGTAGCAATGGTCGACTTAGCGTACTGGTAATGAGACGCTATGTGACACAAACGCACACCTTGTTGGTGTTTTTCCATCATCTCCTTCTTCTGCTCGACCATCATTTTC